>NC_056741.1:349828458-349953458 GCF_019279795.1 Protopterus annectens | reverse complement strand
CACACTCTGCAAGGTATCATGAATGTCACCATACAGTTCTGAAACTTTGCACCTTAGTTTTGATCCAAAATTTAGTAAACAGAGGTTTAAAGCAATTTTACTGCATACAGTATCTTGCAAATTATATTTGACACCTTATGTTTAATGAGACTTTTAAAGGGAGAAAAAGATGGATCAGAGCCACAATTAGTTTGACCTTCCTTAAGTCACAATAAAACTGAATAACATACTACTTAACCTCTTATTCCAAGAATTCTGGAAAAAGCCAAAAATAACAGGGGGGGCAAAGGCCCAAAAGCAGAGACATGTTTCAAGTCCTGCTCTTATAAACTTAGAAATTTCCTGGAATAACAGGTTTTGCATTAACATGCATTTTTGAAGTACAGTATATGAAGACTGAAACTCAAATGTTTGTTATTATTCAATGACTTCAGTCCTCAATGATTTGGCAGAAAACTTAAAATATTAGGAGGAACAAACCAGAAATATCAGACAAAATTCTGGACACAAATTCTTACTCTAGACTGTACTAACATTGCCATCAAATTACTTACTCTAGCCTTTGCTAACCTCACTCTCTGTACCTCCTCAAAATGTTATATTTACTCATTCTTTTGCCTCTTCTTAAACTCCCACACTGCTCTATCTGTTCCCATTCCTTCTCTTTAAATCTTCTACCTTCTCTCCTCTCTCTAGCTGTTGACACTTCTCTATAATTTCCCTCCTCCCCCCCCTCTTTCTCTCTCTCACCCCATTCTTCCTTACTCTCTCTAATTCAGCTACTTTAAAATTAACATTTTTTTCTATATTCCACTTACATTACCCAAATAATTTGATTAATGGCACCATTAGCAATACCCCATACTGTGTATTTCAGATCTCTTATATCTTCTCTAGACTCTATATTGGTAGTGCTACCTATTTGAGATATATATGTTAAATTAAATTGTCTCTGAAACTTTTGTATAACTTTTGTCTTATGTAACTTCCAGGAATTCTAATCTGTTGTTTCTTCTTTTCATACTTTGCATAATATGCCTACCCACACTTTGACTCGCTGTGTTTCCTATTTAGCCTTATCCCATTTTCTTAACACTCTTTGAAACTGTTATATAATCTTTGCATATGAAATATCAAAGAAACATATTGTTTTGTGAAATTGCTCTCTAACTTTGTTTTGTTACTTTTCAAATATTATACAATCTTCATTTTATAAATGTAGATATAGTGTTATGTAACTGACTTGTTTGTAACTGGAGCTTTTCTCTCTGGGCCTCCACTGAAAATGGGCTTCCTGGCCCAGTAAACAAATGCCAATAAATAAATAAACTCTGAACAATTGAGAAGTATGCTCAATAATACCTTCTGCCAATGCATGCTATAATGAGTTGAAGGTCCTATTAGTATTTCACATGCTTTCCGAGTCATCCCACAGGATGTCAGTTATCCCACTAACTGTTAAGTCTAATTAAGGTATCACTGTCTTTACTTCTGAAGCAAGGGCTAATGTTGATTATGATCCTGTGTAATTGATTTCACTACAAGGGTTGTCATAATGGTTAAGGTGTTTATCTTACAGACTCAAAGTGTAGGGTTTGATTCACAAATGTAGTAATTGGCTAAGCATAAAATGGTCCAGAAGGCCTATGAATGCATGAACCTATGAAACATCTGACTAAGTATATAAGAGAACTCAGACAGACAGCTCTGCCAACCACAGTAGGATCGCGACATAGGCCATCACCTAGGGCCCTATGGCCGGGAAGGGTCTCACTCAGGCCAGGAGGCTTAAACATTTATTTTAATAATATATTTAAAAAGTCTTACATTGCAGTGGCGGCGTCTTCTCCTTTAAGGAGAACCATGTGTGTGCTGCATGCACGCCACATTCTACACTTGCACGTGTAATTTAATCTAAGCTGTTCCATTAAGAGAAAAGGTAACAGTGTGTGTGTGTGTGTGTGTGTGTGTGTGTGTGTAATTTAAACTAGCCGTTCTGTTTGCATGTGGGATAAAGTGTGTAGTGTGTGCGTAGAGAGTAGGTGTATGGATGTGTGTGTTGATGTGTGAGAGTAGAGAGAAGGTAGGTGTATGTGGGTGTGTGGTTGTTTTTAACATACCTCTCAACTGTCCAGATTTAGCCTCATGGTTTTGGTCTGTTTCTCATAAAATTTCTGGTGTTCTGGCAATTCATGGAGTACTATGAAGTCAATAAACAATGACATATGTATGATGTTCAGACTTCATATCCGTCAGAAAATGCATGCTAACACAAATCCTGTTATTCTAGCAAATTTGTAAGTTACAAAGAGCAATATTTAAAATGTATCCCTAATATTGGGCAATTGTAACTCCATTATTTTAAGCTTTGTCCAGATTTCGTGCACTAAGAGGTTGAAAGGTATGCATACCTCTCAACTGTCCATATTTTTGTCTAATATTTTTGGCCTGTTGCTCATACAAATTTGTGGTTTTCTGGCAAATCACTGAAGACTGAAATAATTAAATGTCACACACTCGAGTTTGACTTAATTTCCTTCAAAAATGCATGGCAAGACAAATCCTGTTATTCTAGCAGCTTTCTAAGTCTAACCTGCCCTAGCTTGGAGGTGGGGGGGCAGGTTAGTCAATAAACTTGATCAGGCTTGACCCTGTAATTTGTTTACAAGAGACACAAGCCTGAATCCTCAACACCAACTATCGGACTACTGAAGAAATTGTGAGTTTGTGTGGAGACAAGAGCCTGAATCCTCTACACCAACTACCAGAATGCTGATGGATGTGTGAGTTTGAGTTTCTGTAAATTTTCAAGGAATGATGAGTTTCAGTGCATTTTCATGGAATTGTGAGTTTCAAGGAAAGAGAAGTTTACTGTTGTTCATGCTAAGTCTGTTTCCAATGTGCAACTGTTTTGTTTAGCAAATGGCAATCACTGTTTATGCTGCAGAATTTGAAAGCAGTATTAGTAGCACAAATGCCTTTGGTGCAGAAGACTGTGAAGTCTATTCCCACACCAGGTAAATAGAGTGCTGGTATTGCAGTGCCCTTTCGATTTCTGATTATTTGATGCATTTTAAGAGGGATAGGGGTTCTGCACTCCTGAGTGTGTCCTCCTTTGTATGAGATGCCTAGTGACTGAAATTGTCTGCTTGTCATTCCCTATTGCAATATTACCAGTTTATCAAATTTTTATGTTACATAGGCAATTAATTCTTCAAGGACAGCAGGCACTGAATTTGTAGATGAAACACTGAAATGTAAAGTTGTTTGCCAATAGCCACCTCTTCATTAGTTGCAGATCTCTTTAATGTGGAATTATTCGGATGACTTTTACTTCTGCAGAGATTGCGCTTACTGACACTGGTGGATTGTAATGACAGATGTCCGAGTAGCCTTTAATGATTAAAATTTTCTGAAATGGGTAGTTTTGTCATTACTGGTTCATGGCCTCGGTGGTACAGTGGTTAGCGTTGTTGCCTTACAGCAAGAGGTTCTTCGGTTCGATTCTTGGCTGGAGCGCCATCTTTGTGGAGTCTGCATGTCCTCCCAGCGGTCTAGTGACACTTAAAGACATGCAGGTAGGTGCGTGCATGAATGGGTGTGCCTTCTTTGAAGGTTGGGTGTCGGGCTGGCACCTTGGCACTGTAAAAATCCACTGCCAATCATTAGTGGGCCGGAGTTCCTCTGTGGTGACCCCTAACCGGGAAAAGCCAAAAGACATTAGTTTTAGACACTTTGTTTCATTGCTTACTGAAGAATGTTCAAACTACACATTTAAAACACATTCTAACAAGTGGTGCTGGAATATAATTTAATACAATCGGGAAGGTGGATCAAAGAACACATACATGTATGCATGGCCCTAAAATGTGTGCAAGGAGCCTGTGGTTTGAAAACGTCCCAAAGGTAAACTTAATCCTCCACTAGCCAGATGCAGCTGTGGGTTTTAATGCTGTTTCAATGAATGTGAGTTTCAAGGGCAGAGAAGTTTACTACTCATGCTAAGTCTGTTTTCAATGCAACACTGTATTGTTTGTTTAGCAAATGGCTATTAGTGTTTGTGCTATTTTATTTGAATATCTGTAATCACTGTAAAAGAAAATAAGAAAGCACTATGCACACTGATTTGAACAGTGTTTATGGTAACTGGACAGAAATAACCAAGTAATGGAACACTGGAATGGCTGGGGAGGGGGGCTGCTGAAGGGATGGGGTAGGGGTTACCACAAAAGGGGCTGCTCTGGAGGGGCCCTGATTTACTACTCTGCCTAGGGCCCATTTGACCTTGATCCAGCTTTGCTGCCAGCCAGTCTCTTGCCTTCATCATTTCACTTGCTTTTGGTTACCTCCACCTCCATTAATTTGATGAGTTCATCAACCCCACTCCACACACACACACACACACACACACACACACACACACACACACACACACACACACACACACACACACACACACAGACTTTACATTAATGTAAACATCAGTTTAGACAGCTTTACTTAACAATGATTTTTTATTACCACCGATGCTTTAATTATTAAAATTATGATCTATTTTATGAAAAACATATGCTTCTGTTTTTTGATGTTTCATTTATCTCACTTGTTCTTTGTCCATATGGCCACCCCAAAATGAGGCCATGAGAGGCAATGGTTAGGAATCTGCATACAGTTATCAAAGCTTTCTGGGTAAAGAAAAAAGCAAATTAATTTTTTGGAACTACCGAATTTATTTATGTTTTGGTTTCAATACTTAAACATATACTCATTTTCAAAGAAAGGCATTCTTTCTACTATGTGTGATTGACACTGTGTCTTTATGTAAAATACAAGTTAGCTGTGGCTGCAAACAAAAATAAAAGTCTGTTTACTCCTAAAGTTGACACAGTAGATAACTAAAATTTGGGTTTACAACTGTATTTGTCCTCAGATTCCAAACGGGACTCATCACAATATTGTAACAAAGTGGTACATAATACTGAGAAGAGAAACTGAATAAACAGAATTTAGTGGTACAGGTCAATTAGATCCAGTGAAAACTGGTTAGCCATACAAATAAAGAAATAATACCAGCTGTTTGTTCCTTTTTTTTGCGTTCTCTGCAACCTCACCTACAATGTCACAAGAGGGAGGCTGCTGTTTTGTGAAAAACAATAGGAGTGGTCTTTAACAAAATAAAACAACATATATGTTTTTTTTAAATCAGAAACAGTAAAACATGACTATAGAATGAAGGCCCATTCCCAATTCCACGAGATTCTTAAATTTTCTTAAAATATGTCTAAATTACTTTAACTTTCAATGTTTTCAGCTACTGTAACAAACATTCTCTTCTGTAGAAATGTGCAATTTCTTAAGATTTCTTAATAATGGGATGTGTGCTAATGTCTTTGCACATTTCGCTGTTTTCACAGTCTTTTTTGTAGCAGGACACTCCAAAAAGAGGTTTTAGGACTTTACTTTCTTTTCTACACTTATTTAGTGGCCTACAGCTGAACTTAATAGAATGGAGATTTTTTTTGTTGCAAAACACATCAGCTTCCACTTATAGTATGCTGATGAGATCATTGTGCATTCTTGAGCTAGTGTACTGAAACTGCCATTTTTTAGGGAAATTTGCATATCTCCTGCAGTGCCTTCATAAAGGGAGGTATATAAATGACTTTGTGTAGTGATACACAAGTCTTACTGTACCAACAATGATAAAAAGTTTTGGGCTTTTTCAGTTTTCCCTCTAGTTTTGCAAAGATGAAGTTAGTATATATAAGTAAAGGGTTGTAAGGTCAACCCCTGCACCCCAGAAGAGCAGTCCCCTTTCTAATTTGCTTTTTATTGCTTGATTGATTTTACTCTTATCATTCATAGTAGAATCTGGAAATTCACAAGCCTCCATTTATCAAGGTGATATGAAAGATGCATACATGTCCTGTAAAAAAAAAAAAAAAAAAAGATAAATTAAGTGTTTCAATGCAGTGTCTCAAGACAGGAATGCACAATGTCTCATAGGTCTTTAACAGTGCATACAAGTCAACAACAGACTCAACCGGATTTGGACACATTTCAGTCTGAGTTAACATAAAGGAAATGGTATTAATGTCTTCCTCCACTGCCTGCCCTAAAGGTACACATTTATTTACTATGCATAAATAAATCAAAAAATGCATTCTTAATTAATAATCTTTAGACGTAGCCTATGCTTACTTCCTCACTGGGCTTGCATGAAATGCAAATTTACAAACAAAAGCAGCAGAGAACAGACAAGTTAACATCGGGTCTGCAGTAAAATGTGAAAGCTTAATAGCTACAACTGCAGACATTCTGAAATTCCAATAGACCACAGCAGTATTGTTAAAATACATATATTTGTTATAAACAGTAACTGTAATAGTGTGCATGTATGAGTCTGTGTTTGTATGTTTCTCTATGACTTTCTGTTTCTTGATCAGTTTTTCCCCAAAGGAGTTGATGCTGAAAGCATTTCACACATCTAAACACATTTTGGTATCACAAAAATACCAGAAAAAAAAAAAAGAGGATGAAAGTCAAATATTCCACCAGGGTATAATTTCTTTTGGATTTGTTGAATTTGAGGTAGACTTCTGGTAGTGACTAAAATTCCAGGTTATGGTAAAATAAACAACCAACCCAATACATTAAACACAGTGTTTTATAAGTACAATAAAGCAATCAGAGTTCCTTCTTCCTGAGCCAGGAGGTAATTAACAGCTACATTTACACTTTCCTGCAGTCATGTTTGCATAGCTTACCAAGTTGTACTTACAAGATGCTGCATAATCTAGAGTGAGTATTGGGTGAGCCTGCTAAGTACAAAGGCATAAAAAGGCATGAGACAGCATGTCGAACATGTCTAGTGGGTCAAAGGGCAGAAGGGATAATTACTGCAAAAATAAATGTAGCACTGCATGACATGAACAGGAAAGGCAATGGTAACCCTTTAAGTAAAGCCTATCTTGAACTTATTAGTTTTAGGTGATAAATCCTTTTGCTAAGTAAACATGAAACATGGATAACCTTACTAGTAATGTCCATGCTAGTAACATATTATTTCCCACTTTTACTTCTGTGCATCTTCAGATGAGAATACAGAAAACATGTAAGGGCCACTACAGAACAAAATTAAGAAAATGTGAAATACTCAGGATAAATAAGACTTTTTTTTTTAACAGACAGTGACATGCAGTTCAGTTTACTCCCAGAAGACAGAGTTGACTTCTGCATGTTCTGAGTAAGGCTCTAATCAGCTAATACTGGTTCTCATTAAATATGCACACTCAAACAAAATAGAAAAGACAAAAGAAAAAACACTGGCATAAAGGGACCACACTCTACTTTTGTATTACATATTAGTATGCTCCACCCCTTTGCAAATGATACACTATTATAACTTTAGAATAGTTGTGTACTTTTATTTAACAAAAGTTTATTGTGAAAACAAATACAGACAGGAGAAGGAAGGGGAAGAGAAAATTGAAATGCTGGAGGCAAGAAGGACTTGTGGTCATAACAACAGTCATTACATTTTCTACACTACATATACAGCAAATAAATGCCACTTTCACAGATAAACTAAGGGAATAGAAAGAAATTCCGTAAGAGAATACAGCGCATATGTTCAATTCCCAGTCCTCATGTTTCTTCCATACAGCTGCCCAGCATTGCTCTCAGCAACTTAACCACGAAAAATCAAGACAAAGCCAAAAATAATGGGGGGACAAAGCCCTAAAAATAGGGACACATTTTAAATACTGTTGCTAGAATAAAAGGCTTTGTGTTACCATGCATTTTCTGAAGGCTCTGAAGTCTGAAACTCAAATGACTGCCATTATTTGGTGAATTCAATCCTCACTGCTTTTGCCACAAAAATCCAGAAAATCACAAATGTTATGAGGATCAGACCAAAAATATAAGGCAACTATGTGGACATCCTGCGAAAATCTGTACAGTTGAGAGTTATGCTGTCCAGTCTCAACCATAAGAGGGCTTTAGTACATACCTCTTGAACCTCTTAGAGCAAGAAATCTGGACAAAGACATAAATAATGGGGGGACAAAGGTCCAAAAATAGGGACAATTTTTAAATATCGCTCTTACAAACTTAGAAATTTGATGGAATAATGGGTTGTACAGTAAAATGGATTTTCTGAGGGGTATAAAGTCTGAAACTCAGATGTCTATCATTATTTTCTGTCTTCAGTCCTCAATGATTTGCCAGAAAACCAAACTTTTATGAGGAACATGACAAAAATATGAGACAAAAATCTGGACATTCTGCGGAAATCTGGAAAGTTGAGAGGTATACTTTAGTATATGTAGAGTGGAAAGCGGATAGACATGATAAACATTTTACAAAAACTTTACTGAACTGCCTTGCTGAGCAAGGTCACATGACACTTTAACCCAAGTAATGTTAACTGCTTAAAGGCAGAGCTTCTAATAATCACCTGTATTTACACATGTGACAACCATGCCCTGGCCCAGCAATCAAGGAGCCTCAATCCTCACCACTAACACCAGGGAGGTTGTCTCATAGAAAAGGAAAGCGTAACTAATACACACAGTAAAGTACAATTTCCCTTAAGTGAACACAGAGATCACAGTCAGTCTGGGGCTGGTTGCTCCTTTGCTTACCAGGTCCCCAATAAGACTCCCCACTGGCACAGCTATAGGGTCCAGGTCTCAGTCTAACTGGGCAAGCTAAAACCTCCAGTACCATCTCTGTCTAACCAGTGCTACGTGTCCCTGCCAAGGAGCTGACACAACACACACACACTTTGAGATAAGTATTTATACAACTTCACAGACACTCCTGGGAAAGGCTGACACAGATTCTCCAACTGTGCCCCTTTACCCAGACTATATGGTAGTAATTACTGCCACCACCCAGTTAATAATATCAGCTACTAAAAGGCCCTTAAAAGGGTGTCCAATTATAAACGTGCAATATTATTATTATCCAATGGTAGTATGACTAATAGTCAAGGCTTACTTTAGAGTGGCCTATTACAATAACCTCTACAAATATGCAATGTATTCTAGAGCTTATCTTTACACAAATCAGCCACAGGTAGAAGGTTTTAAAAATATTTAATAATAAATAATTAAAGCACAAGACAAAACTACTAAACCACAGAGATATCTAAGAGTTCAGAGATCACACAGAAACTTAAAATAATACAGTATGACAGGTCTGATTTTAAAGAAAAATACCTAATTAATCTTTACTAGTTTTTAACTATTCCTACAAGAAATCACATTTACATGTGAGCATAAGCAGAGTCCTGATAAGAGGATATCCAAGATCAAAATGCCTCAAGTCTCTTGTGAGAAACAGTATTTAAACATTACTAACAAACAGGTCTCTAAGGCCATCCCAAATTGCATCATTTTTGACACTTAGGTTTTCCCAGTATTCATATTGCATCATCTTAATACCTGGTCTGAGTTCTCAGGCCACAAACTGCATTATTTAGCAATCTAACACCTGCACAGAAACTTACAACAATAGAAGACATTTCATATGTATATTCTAAAAGAAACCAGAGCAATAAAGCACATTCCACATCTAAATTCTGGTCATAAACTTTAGCCTTAAAACAATGGGCATGAAATCTTCATCCAGCCGCCCTGGAGCTGAATTCTAACATGAAAGTGTACAACATGCTTCACTGAGCCAGTAGAGTGCAATGTTGTTACATATTTTGTAGTTCCACATTTCACAGTGCTCTTTTACACTCAATAAAACATGCCTGTATTTTACATTTATTTATACAGCTGATAGAATTATGTATCAAATTCTGTTTGACTAGGCTGGCAGCCTTCACCCATCTCTTCCCAATCGTCACAACATACACCCATATATGTGACACTCCCTTACTTTAAAAGAAGAATACTTTCATATACAATTATATTTACACACAAAGCTTCTGAATATGTATATTATACTACAGTTATGTTTTTTGTCATTTGATATGTAAAGATGCAACACTTAAATAAAATAATTTTTTTTCCACAGAATAATTCAAAGTACAGGAAAAGTGTGCACATTATATACAGTCATTATAGCATACAATTTTTTAATTAGACTTTCATTTTTTGAGTATTATTTGTTTTAGGCTGAGCAAAGCTTGAGCATTGCCTTACATAGTTGCTTGTAAATTGCAGCATTTATCACTCAAAAACACATTTCACTCACAAAAGGTGGTGAAGACTTCTCTAACTCTAATCTTGTAGATAACTTACCAATATTTATTTATTTTACTGTGTTTATTGGGGTAGCACACTGATCACTACAGGCCATTTGCAGGCACAACCTAGGTGAAGAGATTCACAAAAAGGAAAATAGAACAAATTCACAAAGACAGAGTAACCACAGAAGGTTGATAATCATATAGACAATTGATACAATATGTCAATAATATTAGCAGAGTAGAAAATCAAATGTGAATTCATTTTAGTAGTAAATATGAGAGAGTTGCAGAAGCTGAGAACAGAGGATCAAAGAAGTGATACAGGCGAGGAGGGAGTTAGGTTATGTATCCAGTGAAAAAGCACTTGCAGTCAGAATTTTGATGAAGGTGTCTTCTGAGTTGAGTTCTGAAGGTGGGGAAAATGCGACTTCATTAAGGTGAAAGGTGAGGGATTGCCAGAGTTTCGTACAAGAATAGAGAAGGAATAGTTGGTACAGTGCAGTTTAGCTTCGGGTGTCTGGAGTGAGGAAGTTAATTGGGAGTGGTTGTTGCGGAGGTTGTAAGGGATGGTTCAATTACAGAGTTTGGCTGCAGGAGATGAAAAGGCACTTACTTGGTTGAAGTAGTTTGAAAAAAAGAGACTCTTGAAGTAGCTCAACTCTGTAGGAGATTGGTAGCCATTTGGCCTTGGAGAGGGTGATGCAGTGGTGTTCCCAAGGGAAAGAATTTGAAATGAATTAGCAGATTTTGTTTTCAATGTACTGTAGAATGGATGAATTGTTTTTAGAGGCTCTGGCTATGATCGGGAGCTCGTATTCAAGATGAGCAAGCAGGACTCCTTTGCCTATTGCATCTCTAGCTGCTCCAGACAGAGAAAGGGAGATATTTTCCAGGACCAGAATAAAAGAGAATCAGACTTTTGCCTGGTGTTTTCTATGTGTCTTTGGAAGTTAAGTGATTGGTCTAGTCATAAAGCTAAGTATTTAATGGATGTTGTTGCTACTATTTGGCAACACCTGACTTCTGTGATGCTGGGATTTTTATGAGTCTTTTTCAGCTTTTTGAGGTTCTAAATATCATGCTTTTTGTTTTAGAGGGATTTAGGAGTAGCTTATGGGTGTTCAGCCAAAATTAAGGGAGTGAAGGTCAGACTGAAGCTGGGTTTGAATAGTTAAATATGCGGGAATGTATCAAAGAATAATCATATCAGCTGCATAAGGAATAATGGTATCGAAGAATAACCATTTCATCTGCATAAAGAGTAATAGAAAGGTTATGGAGATCAGAAGGCAGCTTGTTAATAAAGATTGGAAACAAAAGAGAGGTATGTATGGATCCCTGGGGCACTCCTCTGGTAAGGGTGCTGGCGGTGATAGGGATGGGTCTTATTTGACTCTGAAATACCTACCTGTTAAGAAATGTTGGAACCAGGTGACAGTGTTGGGCTAACCCTGATTTCTTGGAGTGAGTGAAGGAGGAGGAAGTGGTCAACTATATCAAAAGTTTTGGTAAGGTCAATGAAGAGAGCTCCTGATAGATATCCTTTATCCATGCTGAGAAGGATTTCATTAGTAAGTGATCATAGTGCTGTCATTGAGCTCTGGCCAGCCCAGAATCCATGTTGTTTAAGAGCGAGGAGGTAGTACTGTTGGATGTAAGTGGATAACTGGTTGTAGATTAATTTTTCAAGTAATTTCCCAAGTATAGTTAGGATAGAGAAAGGGCAGAAGTGGGACATATTTACAGGCCTAGCCTGATTATGAAGGGGTTTAACTAGAGCAGTTTTCCATACATCTAACATTGTATTTTGAATTAAGCAGAGGTTATAAATATGCAGAGGACGTGTGACAAGGAAGTATTTGCAGAGTGATATAAGCCAAGGGAGCAGGTTTTCTGCACCAGGGGTGCATCCAGAGGTGAGTTTTCCAGAAGGAGAATACGTTCTTTGTATGTAATTTTCTTAAAATAGAAGATGGGGATAAAAAGAGTGAAGCTAGGTGAGTTGAGGGGACAGGTAAGAGTTGTGGTAATAGAGAGGTTGCTGAATTCTTTGAGAAAGTCAGAGTTTGAGAATTGTCCTTGAGAGTTCTGGTTGGCGATAGGAGAGGAGGTGGGATCAGTGGATTTATGGCCTGTGAGCAGATTTACTTCCTGCCAAAAATGTTTGGGTTTGCCTAAAACAGCAAGTTGCTTGATTCTGAAGTAGTTGGTTTGTGCCTGGATATGGCTTGTTTGGCTAGTGTAGCTCAGTATGTCTGTACATACCTTTAAGAAGCTATCCAAGGGCTTGCACAAGTGTATAAATACTGAGCATGTGGGAGCCTGAATGACATTTTGTAGTTAGGTGTTGAGATGTAAGCATGTATGTGTGTAAGCTCTGTTTGTCAACTAGTTTGTTCGTATTTAATGATGCTGTTATCCATCCTGATGTGTTTGTATGTATTAAAGCATCTGAACAAAACCCCAAGCCTTCTTGCTTTATGTATTAGAGATGAACGAGCAACATGGTGTCAGAAGTGGGATGTCTAAAGGACATGGTGCCAGAACCAGCATATCTAAAGGCCATAAAGCCAAAAGTTGCATACGGAAGAGGCATGAGGTCAGAAACGGCTTGGCCGAGATGATTTAAGGCACTTACTTAGATGCTGGTGGAATATACAGGAGTTGATCATCCTCAAATGTGTAAACTTCGCAAAACAGGTGTGAAACGAATTTCAGGTATTAAAACTTGCTCAGCACTATTTCTTTTCGCATAATATGAAACAAGGCATACAGAATGCTCTAAATAATTTTTGGATAAACAGATATGTACGATATTGCTAAAAATAATCAAATTACTATGGAAAATGCTTGAAATAAAATCTGAATTGTATAAAATGAGTAAAATAAGGGGAAATGACTGCATTTTTCATAAAGCATATGTATTTTCGTATTAAGCAAAGATATATGAGTTATCAGAAGTGTATAAAATGTTTGTATGTTTGTGGAGTGTTACAGTAAAGCTATTTCACAAGGTACAGACATTACAAGGCATATTTCGCAGAGTACAGCCATTACAGAGCATATTTCACAAAGTAAAGTATTTTGAAGAGTTTATTGTACATTTGAATGTTGTTACAAGCTCACAGAACAGTTTGTTCGTACATAATTACAAGGACCATATTTTCAGTGTGTTTTTGTATACTTTGTGGGCATGGCAGATGGATTTCGAAAGACCATTGCACTTGTGTTTCACAGTAATATTGCTGAGAATTGGAGAGTGTTTGAGCAAGAGTACAACATTTTCATACAGGCTGCATTTTCTGATAAAGCTGACTGTACAAAGGCATTTATTCTGATTAATTTAGTTGAGTCAGAAGTTATAGAAAGGGAATGCTCATTTGTGTATGCACCTGCTATCTATACAGGAGAGGGGGAAAACGTTCATATTGTTGTACCTGCTGAGTCAAGAGAGGACCCAGAGTGCTTGAAATGTAAATTTAGAGAAATGTGTAACCCCCAGACAAATGTTACAGTGGAAAGGCACTTATTTTACATAAGCAATCAACAGCCTGGTGAAACTTTTGCAGCATATATAACTGACCTGAGAAATAAAGCTAAAACATGTAGATTTGGTGATTTAAATGGATGGCACAGTGGTGCAGCGGTAATGTTGTCACCTCAAAGCAAGAGGTTCTCCAGTTCAATTCTCGGCTGCAGTGCCTTCTGTGTGGAGTCGGCATGTCCTCCCTGCTTTCGCGTGGGTTTCCTCCAACTTTTCAAAGACATGCTTCTAGAGCATTTCTCCCCAGGCCTCCACTGAAAATTGGATTCATTCCAAGTTGGACTTTCCCGGTAAACAAATGTTAAATAAATAAATGAGTTGATAAAGGGCAGACTGGTGTGTGGTATAAAAGATGATGCTGTGAGAAAGATTTTGCTTCATGACAGTGATTTAACTTTGGATAAGGCCATTGAGATTTGTCAGATATACGAGCTTACAGAAAAGCACACAAATATGCTTACAAATGAGGATAGCTCAAGAAGGCACAGCAATAAAGCTCATGTTGACAGTATGCAGCACATTATTAAAAGAAACAGGCCCAAGTAAATGGCAGCTGTAACCCCTGCAGCACTCACTGGTAACCCCCAGAGGTTTCTAGCAAATTCCAGAGTTTGCACAGTCTCAGTGAAGCATAAGAGTGAGTCAGCAAACTCAAAGCATGGACCCCCAACTTAGTTTCATTGCCAGCTCTTGTAACTGTGGTGGTAATCATGAATCTAAAAGAGAAAAGTGTTTAGCTTTTGGTCAACAATGCTACAAATGCAATAAATTGAATCTTTTAAAAATATTTTGTAAATCAGAAGGCCCATATTCTTTTATTAAAAGGGAACATTTTAAGAAACAAATTGATCAGTTAGACTGTGATAAGCCTACTCTTTATGTTGATGGTGAGTCAGTGCTTCATGAAATGGTTAATGCAGTAGATTTAAGGGTCACAAATGAAGTATTTTGTACTGTTTGGATAAGTGTCAAATCCATAGAATTCAAAGTTGACACAGGCTCCAAGTTCAATGTTATGTCAGCAGAAACACTTGCTAGAGTGTATAAAGGTGAAATGCTTGATTTGACAAGGTGTGCGAAGCTTGTTGCTTATGAAGGTGAAGAAATTCAAACCAAAGGTTCAGTAGTGCTTTCATGTTACTCTTCTGGAAGAAGTTACAACTTATTATTCTGTGGTCAAGAGGCACATTCAGTCATTAGTAGGGCTCAGAGACAGTTTGAAAATGGGACTGCTTTCATTTAATAAGGAAGTCCACCATGTTAGCTTGAAAGACCACTACAATAATTTTGCTCAGCACATTTTTTTCTACCTATGCTGATCTTTTCCAAGACAAACTAGGCAAACTTTCTTATGTGGACTCCATGAAGTTAGACCCCGAGGTTAGTCCAGTTAATAGGCCAGTACAAAATGTTCAAGTAGCCATGCAGGACAGAGTCAAAGCCGAGTTAGATAAAATGGTGCAACAAGTTATGATTGGTCCAGTAGAAACTCAACTGAATGGGTATCTTCCATGGTGGTAGCTCATAAGAAAAGCTCAGATGACAGTAGAATATGTATTGACCCACAAGACTTGAATAAAGTGCTAAAAAGACCTCATCATCCAATGCGCACAGTCGAAGAGGTCACAGCCTCGATGTCTTTTCTGTCCTAGATGCAAAGAGTTCATTTTGGTGAATTCAGCTTGACAAAAAAATCATCATTGCCTACATTCAGTACTCCATTTGGCAGGTACAGATTTTTGAGAATGCCATTTGGGATAAATTCTGCAAGTGAAGTCTTTCAGCAAGCAATGGAGCAAACTTTTTCTGGCTATCCTTGTGCTATTATAGATGACGGCATACTGGTAGGAGTTCGTGATGAAGCAGAACATGACAGAAACCTCAGAAAAGTTCTAAAAAGTGCACGTCAAATGAATCTTAAGCTCGATCCACACAAATGCAAATTCAGGCTACAAGAAGTTACTTATGTTGGTCACTTATTTACAAGTACAGGCTTATGACCAAACCCTTCAAAGCAAAAAGCCACTCTTGAGATGCCAGCTCCAGACAATATTCAAACCCTGCAACGTTTTCTTGGCATGGTCAACTACTTAGGCAAGTTCATTCCAGACTTAAGCCAACTTTCAGGACCACTCATAGAGCTGACACATAAAGATGTATCCTGGTCTTGGTTAGAGCAACACCAAAGAGCATTGGATGTCCTGAAACATAGAATTGCAAGTCCACCAATGCTCAGATACTGTGATGTTCACAAGCGAGTTACACTTTCCTGTGATGCTTCGAAATTCGGACTTGGTGCAATCATTCTACAAGAGGATAAACCTGTTGCCTATGCACTGAGAACTCTTATCCAAACTAAAATGCAGTACGTCCAGATCGAGAAAGAGCTTTTGGCAATTGTGTTTGCATGTTCGAAGTTCCATGATTATGTTTATGGTAGACCTATTCAGATCAAAACAGACCACCAACCATTAGTCACTATCTTGAGAAAGCCTATGGATTCAGCCCCAGCCAGACTGCAGCGTATGATGCTGAGATTACAAAAGTAGAATTTCAATCTTGTCTACAAGAAAGGCAAACTTCTTTTGTCTTGCTGATACATTATCCAGATCACCCAGAAATGCCATTGAACAGAATGAAAATCAAGGTTTTCATTTGAGTGATGACTTTGGAGTCATGGAAGTGAAACATTTTTCTTCCACACGTCTTGATGAGCTGAGAGTTCATACAGCCACAGATCCAGTTTTACAGAGGCTCAACCACTTTATCAATCAAGGATGGCTGTCAAAGCAATCTAGTTTACCTCAAAGTGCAACCTTATTTTCCTTACAGAGATTAGTTTTTGTCTGACAAAGGTATCATAATGAAAGGTCTGAAAGTAATTGTTCCAAAGTCCTTACAACCTGAGTACATTACTGTCTTGCATCGTGGTCATCCAGGAACCGAATCTACCAAAAGAGGACTGAGAGACCTAGTATTTTGGTCTTTTATGTCACAAGACATTGAGACAGCACTTTTATCTTGTTCAGTGTGTAATAGTACAAAGCCACATCAACAGAAGTAACCACTTCAACTTAACCAGATTCCGGAACTACCTTGGTCGACAGTAGCCACTGATATCTTCGAGTGGATTGATCAACATTATTTGGTGTTAGTAGACTTACTGCAATTGGTTTGAGATTGACTTACTTCCTAACTTGGCATCCAGTACTGTCATTACTAAGATGAAGCATCATTTTGATGTGCATGGTAGACTGCACAAAGTTATTTCTGACAATGGCACGCAGTTTACAAGCCAACAGTTCAAAAAATTTGCTGAAGAATGAGACTTTACTCATGTCACAAGTGGTCCAGAGTACCCGCAGTCAAAAGGTTTGGCAGAACACGCAGTGCAAAGTAAAAAACAGTTACTTGAGAAGTCAGAATGAGATAACACTGATGTTTTCCTGATTCTCCTGAATCTCAGAAATGTTTCTCATGATAAACATCTTGGTTAATCTGCTCAGAGACTTCTGTTGAGACAAACCAGAAAGTACAGTTGTGTGCACTTACCATAAATGTAGATGTTCGAGTGTATTCACTGTTGCAGTCATCACATTTAGGTTATCCCTGCCAGGGTAACCCTCAGTTGGGCTGAATAGCAGAGGCTTAGTATTTCTGCATCAGTTGCTGTCGCTTCAGGACTGACGTCAGGTCATCAGTAGTACAAAGTAAGGCAGCCAATGCCATTACATCAATTTTTCTTGCCCTAAGTGTCAGAAGCCCCTAAGTGGGAGCCAGGATATGGTGGAAGAACCCCACTAGTAGAAAGTAAATACCAAAAAGTTCCTTGTAATAAGAGAGAGAGAGAGAGAGAGAAAGGGGGATGGAGGGAGGGAAATCAGGACTGTAACAGTGAGTACACTCGAACATCTACATTTATGGTAAGTGCACACAACTGTACTATGTTCTTCGTATTTCATTGTTGCAGTCATCACATTTGGGTTGATTTCCAAAGCTGAGGAAAAGGGTTGAGGCAGTCAAGAAGACTGGGGGCTGGCTAGGATGCCCTGCAAGACTGCAGCGGTAAAGCCTACCCTGGATTTGGAGAAGATAGGTATGTGATAATGCTTAGTGAAGGTATGAACAGATGTCCATGTTGCAGCCTCCAGGATGTCCCTGGTGGGGACTCCTCTGAGGAAAGCTGTAGAGGTGGAGGTTGCTCTGGTAGAGTGAGTTCTGACCCAGTTAGGGGAAGGTTTCCCGTCTTGCTTGTAGCAAAAATGGATGCAGTGTGCTATCCATTTGGAAATGGTTTGTTTGGATATGGCTTTGCCCTCTGCTCCTGAAGCAAAGCTGACTAACAACTGATTAGTCTTTCTGAATGATTTAGTCCTGTCTAGACAGAATCTGAGCTGTCTGTGTACATCTAGAGAGTGCAGTATTCTTTCCCCCTTGTTTTGTGGGTTAGGGGAAAAAGGTGGGCAAATGAATGGATTGGTTGAGAGTCACACTGGACACCACTTTTGGCATGAAAGATGGGTTAGTCTTGAGGGAGACCCTGTCAGCACTGAAAATGATGAAGGGCTCTACAGCCATTAGTGCTTGTAGTTTGGATACTCTTCTTGCTGAAGTGATAGCCCGAAGCAAGGCTGTCTTCCATGACAGGAACGTTAATTCTGCTGAAGCTGATGGTTTAAGGGGGGGGGGGCAGGATGACTTTTTCTAACACAAGGTTTAGGTCCCAAGTCGGGGTAGGTGCTCTTCTGGGTGACCTCAAGTTGTTAGCCTCTCTGAGGAGCTGTTTGATGAGAGGGTGTGAGAAAAGAGGTTGCTCAGTGCTGAAATGAGTAGAGATAGCAGAGGTATGAATTTTAATAGAGGAAAAAGAGAGACCACTGTGTAGTATGTCAGCTAGTAATCCAGAATGAGAGGTAGGGAGGACTGTCACATAATGGCTCCCTTAGCCTGGATCCAGGTGCAGAACCTTTTCCATTTGTCAGCACAAGAATTTCTAGTGCTAGGGCATCTGGCCTCATGTATAACATCTACAACCTGTTTACTGAGTTTGGCAGCTTGTACAGTGGTCATGGAATAAGCCAGGCTGCCAAATTGAGGGTCTGCAATTGGGGATGCATGAATTCTCTTTCCCTCTGGGTCAGGAGTGTTGGGATCTGAGGGAGATGCCATGGTGGCAGAGGGAAAAGGCTGCACAGTAGTGTGCACCAGTGCTGGCGTGGCCAGTCTGGGGAAATCAGGATTGCCCTTGATTTTTCCTCCTTTATTTTCAGCAGTACCCTGGTAATGAGAGGTAGTGGGGGAAATGCATAGACTGAGAGGTTGACCCACTGGCAGGATAGAGCATCCACTTTCCAGGTCCTGCAGTGAGGCTCCCTGGTGCAGAACTTGCTGAGCTGATGGTTGGAGTGGGAAGCAAAGAGGTCTACCTTCAGGGGTGCCCCATTTCTGAGTTATAAGGGTGAAGGTTCTTTGGTTTAGCTGCCACTCATGTGGGTCCAGAAGATTTCTGCTTAAGTTGTCTGCCAGTCTGGGGCAATCAGGATTGCCCTTGATTTTTCCTCCTTTATTTTCAGCAGTACCCTGGTAATGAGAGGTAGTGGGGGAAATGCATAGACTGAGAGGTTGACCCACTGGCAGGATAGAGCATCCACTTTCCAGGTCCTGCAGTGAGGCTCCCTGGTGCAGAACTTGCTGAGCTGATGGTTGGAGTGGGAAGCAAAGAGGTCTACCTTCAGGGGTGCCCCATTTCTGAGTTATAAGGGTGAAGGTTCTTTGGTTTAGCTGCCACTCATGTGGGTCCAGAAGATTTCTGCTTAAGTTGTCTGCCAGAGAGTTTAGAGAGTCTGGCAGGAATTGTGCTAACAGGTGTAGTTGCATAGCTGAGGCTGTGTGCCAAATGGTCATGGCGAGCCTGCATAGTGGGTAGGAGTGAGTCCCTCCCTGCTTGTTGATATACCACATCACTGTGGTGTTGTCTGTTTTGATCAGTAGAGCCTTGGGGAAAGAAGGGGTCTGGAAGCTGTCAATGCATGCTAGACATCTAACATCTCTTTTTGGTTGATGTGCAGATATATTTGATGTGCACTCCATTGGCCCTGTATGCACCTGCCATTCAGGTGTGCACCCCAGGCATAGTCTGATGCATCTGTGGTGAGGGTCTGGGTGGCATGGGGTGGTGAGAAGGGTAGTCCCTTGTTGTGGTAGCATGCTGCTGCCCACCAAAGAAAATCTTTCCTTAGACAAGCTATCATTAGTATAAGAGTTTCCAGGTCTTGAGAGTGTTGACATCAAAGGTTTTTTAGGTACCATTGAAGTTTCCTCATATGCAGTCTGGCATATGGAATGAGTAGACTGCAAGATGACATGAACCCCAGAGCTTGCAGGATTTTCCTTGCCTATAACTGGGGTCTGGTGGCTAGTTAAGAGAAACAGGCTGTCAGGTAGGTTTGCTTTTCTGGTGTAAGGAATGCCATCTGGGATGCTGTGTCCAGACTTGTTCCCAGGAATATAATTTTTTGGGTGGGTACTAGTTTGGATTTCTTTTCATTGATAGTGTACCCTAGGGAGGTCAGAAGGTCCTTTACAAAGGCCAGGTGCTTGAGTAGCTTTTCCTGAATGTCTGCCTGAATTAGACAGTCATCTAAGTATGGGTAAATTTGAATATTTCTTTGCCTGCAAAAAGCAATAGCGGGAGCCAGGCATTTTGTGAAAGCTCTGGGAGCAGTAGATAAGCCAAAGGGAAGCGCAGAGAACTGAAAGTGCAGAGATCCTGCCCTGAAACATAGATATTTCCTGCATGATTCCCTGATTGGGATGTGTAGGTAGGCCTCTTTTAGGTCTAAGGTGGCTAGCCAGGCATCCTTGGAGAGCATAGATAGTAGTTGCTGAAGGGTGAGCATTTTGAATTTTGGCAGCACCAGGAAGGTGTTTAGAATGGATAAATTGAGGATGGGGCACCAGGTGCCCTCTTTTTGAGGTACCAGGAAGAGCCTGGAGTAAAAACCTTGGCCTATCTGTTCTGCAGGAACGTGTTCTATTGCCCTCATGGAGAGGAGAGAAAGGACTTGCTTTTTGGCCTCTGTCCACTGGTTAGAATTAGATCTGGGAACACTTTTGGGGTTGGTAGAGTGTGGAAAGAAAATTTGTATCCCTACGACACTATGTTGAGGACCCAGCAGTCGTTGGTAATGGTGGCCCAGGTGCTTGCAGAGAAGGAGCATTTTCCTCCCAGGGGCAAGTGCAGGTGGGCAGAGAGAGTGGGTGGAAGTGGAAAGCCATTGTGAGTTCTTACCATGAGGGGGTGGCTTTGCACTCCCTGGTTTAGAAGTGGAGGTACTCCATTGCTTTAATCTCTGCATTCCCTGTGGCTGTTGTCTAGGGGGTCTGCTTCACTGGGGTCTGGGCTGAACTGACCTGGAGGGGGCAGGAAAGAACCAGTGTTTGGAGGGGCAATGCCTACAGAACCTAGGTGGCTGGACCTGCAGGAAATCCTTAACTGTCTGCATAGATTTAGCTTTTTCTTCCTTCTTTTTTAAGACCACCTCTGCCTTGGTGCCAAATAAGTTGTCTTTGTGCAAGGGTGCATTCAGTAGTTTAGATGTGACATGGTCTGGCAAGGGCTGTTCCCAAGCCAAGCATGCCTTCTAAGGACAGAACCAGTGACTGCTGCCCTGTAAGATGTTTCTAGGGAATCAAAACCACAGTGTAAGGTGTGCTTAGTTACTTGACTTGCAGAATGCATTAAGTCTTGCAACTCTTTATTTTCTGCACAAGCAGGAAAAGTTGATAGTTTTTGTTTGAGGAGTTCCATGGCATACTGTTTGAATTTTAGCATATGAAACTGACAATTTAGTGCTCTAATAGCAAGAGTAGCAGAGGTTTATACTTTTTTACCCCATCTGTTTTAAGCTCGGGAATCTCTATCTGAGGGGGTGGGATTCTTGGCAGAAGTTTCTTTAATTCCTTTAGGCCCTTGGGAGATAACCTCAGGGTCAGCAGTAGGATTTTTGAAAATAAATTTGTGAGAGTCAGGGACTCTGTAATACCTATCAGGTTTCCTGGGAGCAGGAGGGAAGGTGTCAGGAGTTAAACTAGATTCCATGTAAACATCATCCACAACATTCAGGGCAGGAGGAATGGCCAGGGGTCTGTGCTGTGGAAGATCTAAAAAGTCTTTTATCCCAGCAATCAGAGAATGTCAAGAGGTAAGTGTGAGATTCAAGCTGCTGTATCCAGCTGTCAATGGAATATTTTTTCCTGGAGGATCAAATACGTTGCGGTGGTGGTGCTGCGGTAGCGTTGTCGCCTCACAGTTAGACGTTGCACATTCGATTCTCAGTTAGTGCATCTTCTGTGTGTCGACATGCATGAATGGGTGTTCCTTCGTTGAAGGTTGTGCGTTAGGCCCGACAAGCCAGCATGTAAAAATCAACTGCCAATCATTAGCGGACCAGAGTTCCGCTGTGGCAACCCCTAACCGGGAAAAGCCGAAAGACAGTCTAAGGAGGAAATAAGAATGTTTAGCCAGTGAACTAACATGCAGAAGGGGACTCTGCTTCTTATTATTCTGGCAATAACAAAGCCCACAGAGAGACTTTACCAGTGAAAAAAAATTCCTTTGCTCCAAAGGAAAATACCTGAGCAACAAAATAAAGTATAGCAGATGACTAGAAGAAATGGGAGCACTTTGGATTTGAAACAGAAAATGGTACTGCATAGTAGAGATGATCAGGAAGAATGCCAGCAACACTGTGAAAATTGTAAATAAATGGAAGACTGTAAAACATTAATCCCATTAGCTTTGTAAGAAGAAGAAGAGCCTGACTAAGAATGGAAGTTTGTTGACTGTGTTAAACTGGTGGGTGAACTGTAAAGCATATACCCCACCTTTATGCAGTTAATGTTTAGAAGGCCACTGAAATTGTTCTTATTAATACTTGTATAACATTCCCTGATACAAAATGCATGTAATATTGTAGAGAGGTTTTGTACAGGGTACATTTTAAACGTGAAGAGGAAAGAGTCCTATCAGTGGCTGATGTAAATGCTAATGGTATTAAAGTAAGAAGGTACTTTTTTCTAAGTTGTAATGTTTCCAGGCTTTTCACTATAGCAATGTAAGAAAGGCTGGAAAGAAGAAAGTTAAAGTGATTTTGGACCGTTGGGGTGGGGGATGTAAATCTGCAATGTTCACATTATACACAGAATAAATATAATTACCATGTTTTTACAGGATAGTTGTCTATATTAATGTCCTAGTTTTAAGCATGTTTTAAAGCAAACAGGCTTGCAAAATCAGGCAAAGTATGGAAGACATTGGAAATGGTAGATTTCTTGTATTTGCAGTCATTAGCTATTTTCTTTAGAAACTTATCTTAATGGAAGACAAGAAGTCTATAAGTGCAAGAAATTAACTGCAAGAAGTCAGAATACTGTGTTCAGAGTGACATTTATAAAGATTTTTTTCATGTGTCTGCAAAGTTACTGGCTGATTCCTTCTCACTACCAACTGCTTTGACTTGGAGATAAGCTGTCTCTGGGTACAAGTAATTAATCACGATAGTTCTCAACATTCTCTGCTGAGAAAAATATACCAGGTACTGTGTAATTAACATTTAAAGGTACATTAGTAAGCAGGTCAGTGAAAAATAATTCATGTTTGAAACTGTGGGAAGTGAATGTATAAGTTCTTTCTTCTCAACAGACTTACTACTTTTAATTAATGCATTTAATATAACAGTGAACAATTTAGTTATAATCTAATTAAAACATGTAAGTGTACATTCTATTGGGATTAAAAGTTAATGTTTACTGAAAGCATGCATGTTGTCATTTACATCTGGGACAGGAAAAGATAGAAGAAATACATAGCAGTCAGTGTAAGTAGAAACACGGGCTGCACCATGTACTTTAGCATGGGTAGCCTTAATTTTAAAATAGGTAATGTATGTATGTGCAGCCATGGATTGGGGGCAAACCTTCCTATCTGGAGAAGGGCATTTACTTTTCGTTTCTTTTTTAACACATTTATTGAATTATCACTTAAAACATAGGCAAACGCATTTATATAAAAGAAAACAAACCATGTTACCATGTTCACAGTTACAAATGTGACATATCAAATACAGTCTTTATGCAATTATCAATCCAACATTAAATTGCTCAATTCTTGCCTTCCCTTAAAATTCACTCCTCATCTAAAACATTATTCTGCATGTATTGTTGCCATGGTTTCCAAGGCTCCAACCCTTTATCGAGAACCCACTTCCAGTTCATTTATCTCTATTACAATATTCACTACTTCAAATACAATTGGTTTAGACTTTGACTTCCATTTTGTTAGTATATCCCTTTTTGGCAACCACCAAGGCCTTATCATGTGTAGACAATTCACATCCTTTATCCCAGTCCAAAAAATAAATAATTTCCTTAGTACACCCATTGGCTCACCCAATATTTCTGACAGAGTATTCTTTAGGGAATTTTAAAAATCTGCCAACCCACTAAACTCCAAAAACATATATTCCCAGTTACAGCTTTCTTCCTCCTCATACCTCCAACATTTGCCATCTACCTGAGGTACAATTCTTTGGAATCTCCTTGGGGAACACAATATACATATGCAAACACTTCCAAGAAAAATCCTAAATCTTCTAGACTTTGTTGCATATTTGGGAGCCATACACATGTCCACCAATTGTTTCCTTATAAATTGCTTAACCAGTCTATTTTTATGAGCTCATAGGTAAGTACTAGGCTAGCTACCTTTGCAGGCCATTTTAAGCCTAGCCAATTTCCCTTCAAATGTAAGAATCCTAACTTGTGTCTATGAGGTGAACACCTTCTCCATTATGCCAACCATTATATGTATGTATACACACACACACACACACACACACACACACACACACACACACACACACACACACACACACACACACACACACACACACACACACACACATGCCCTACTACTTATCCACTTTTAACAGCAGCTTCTGTTTTAAATTTAAATAAACATTTTACCACAGCAGGTCTTCAATTAGGATTCCCTGATCCATTTCTCTTTCCTTTTACTTTGATAGCAGTCTCTGATAGAAAAGGCAGTCTCTAGACTGCATTCTAAATGTCTTCTTAGCCTCTTCTCATGCTATTACCTTCCATCTCTAGTTATTTGCTCCCCAAACCTTGTTTATTTGCCAATTTTCTCCAGTAAATTCCAGCCTCCTCTTGCCTATTGTCTGTACACCTAATTGCAGTCACCCCATTATCAGAATCTCCTTTCTTCATTTTGTGTTGACTTTGTTCTTGGAATACTTTCTGCTACTTTATGAATATAATATTCTATATGGCTGCTGTTATTCTCCTTAAGAATCTGCATATGAAAATCCTAGTATCTCATTTTCTTTTTCAAACTTCCCCCGCATCACCATCATCATCATCCCTTTCCACTTTGAATTACAACTTACTGCTTGTGTTATGTATATGAGACTTAACTGTGCAACTCTAAAATATCTCTTCAAATCAGGTAATCCTAAACTGCATTGCTCTATTGGAAGGATCAACTTATCCCACTTGATCCTTCCCCACTTCCCTACCCAGATAAAATCCTTCAACTCTTTATTTATTACTGTCCACAGCTTCTCCTCTGATTGATAAAAATATGCCTAACCTGCATATAAATCTAAAGAGACCAAAAATATTTTCACTGCTTTTATCTTGCTATCCATACCTATAAATACAAGCTTCCAGTTTCTCAGTTTTTGTGTTATCTTTTGATGTGTCTTCCCACATATCCCTAGCTGCCATAACAGAATCCTTCTAAAGCCATACTCCTAAATACTTCATTTTATCATGTCCCCTAAATATGGGTACTGTTGAACCAATTCATGTGTGGGTACATAGTTTACAATTGTAGGCTTTGTTTTTGCCTTCATTAATTTTATTCACCCCCAAAAAATTGAAACTGTCTTAGAATGTTCCACAACACTGCAATGTCCTTTTCTGGTTTTATCAGGTATAAAATAATATTGTCTGTAAATAAAACCAACTTTTCTTGAGTACCATAGCAAATATATCCTTGCATTTCTAAGTTCATTATTTTATGTGCCAATAGCTCAAAGTATAAACCAACTAAAAAAGGTGAAAGGGGATACCCTGACTGGTTCCTCTGTTTAGACACAGCTTATTAGAAGTGGAACCTTCCCATTTAAATATTTGCCTCTAAACCCTTATATATCCTCCTAATTAACCTTATTATTGCATTGGGTGCATTTCATTTTTTTTTTTTGAAAATGCATACAGTTTTGTGCATTTAATTGTAATTTAAAAGAGGATGGGGTTTCTGAAAATGTATTTAGATTTTTTGTTTGAGCGTTTCTTCAAAGCAAAAGTCTTGAAAAATGTGACATAGTTTTAAATGGAGATGAGAAGACATAACTGCATTTGAGATCGCCCTATAGAACGTTAGTGCATGCATGCAAGCTAAAATCTGGAAATACAAATTCAAAAGAAGTGTCATGTTTAATAAGTGGGAGTTATTGCTTTCTGTCATAATGTCTACTCTGACCATATTATCATGGAATGTAAATGGCCTTACAGGAATATACAAAATTGAGAGTAGTGAATTACATTAAGAAAAATAGGGTACTAATAGTAATGTTGCAGGAGACACATCTGGATAGACATGAGCATGGGAATGTGACAAAGAATGGAATTCAGTTTGTACATTCAGTAGAAAATAAGGGAAAATGGGAGTAATAATACTCTTTGTTATAGGGACCCCAATAATGACGGAAGAGAAAAAAGGCAATAATGGAGTAACAATATGAGGATAAATAATCAGTTTTCACCAAGGAATATTACTTATGGGAGGGGGATCAAACTTGATTTGTAATAGTGAGGATGTATTAGGAACTTAGATTGGAAAATATAACTAAAGAGGATAGATTTCTGATGTAATATATTTGAATATTTGGTATAGAAGATGCAAAATCAGTAATAGGACATTAGATATAATTTACATATTATTCCCAAGGTACAATAACTGGGCTAGACTGGATAGAAGTTATATTTCACAGCACAGCAACATGTGTATTTAATTGAAAGCTTTGCTACATATCCAATAACTATTTCAGACTGTGCACTGATAAAAACTAAGATAAAATGATACACTGGTGATTTCCTCCTTAACTGTTGAAAAGATAGGAATTTAAGGAATTAGTAGTGGAAATGATTCAAGAATTATTAGTGAAGACAGAAATTTCTTCAGAAGGGATAGCTACTGAGTAGGATAAAACTAAAATACAGTATTAAAACAGGGAAACAATAGACGAGAGAAAGCAATATGTGAAGGAAGTAATAGTAATTATATAGAGGGATTGACAAAGGTTAAAGTACTGGAGAATACATGGAATCTCAGAGAACAAGATGTGGGGCAACCGCATGAGTTTAGAAAGGTTGCTATAAAACAACTATTTTTGATACCAAATCCAGAGCAAAAAAACTTGTAATACAACAAATAGAAAGGATTGTTGCCTACAGAGGTATTAGAGAAATGTTGGTAATTTTATGAAAATTTGTATAAAGCTAAAGAATGTAGACAACACAAAAAGGCACAAATGGAAATATTTATGGAAGACTAACTATGCCAATATTGGGGAAAGATGAGGTTCGATAATTATTAATTAAGATAAGAAGAGATAAGATAAAAAAGTGATTTATAATCAATCAACATGGAAGTCTCCATGGACAGACATTATTCCTGTGGAAGTCTGGAATTTGGGAGGGAAGAAAGTGATAAAGATCTGGAAACTTTTGTTTAACAGTATTTAAAACAGGGAGAAGTGCCAATATCTTGGAAGAAATATGTGGTGGCTTCATATAGACACAAACCATTATTATAAAGTGTTTATGTCTACATCAACTAAGAGAATGGCAAATATGTTGTCAAAATTGATAGATGTGGATCAGTGTAGTTTTCTGGAGAGGAGGTAAACATTTGACAAAATTAATGGAACAATGATGATCTAGTGGAAGCAGAATATAAGAAAATGTGTAGGGTCTCAATGCAGAGAAAGTACTTGTAAGAGTCAATTTATGAGTACGGGAATGGTATAATTTTAATTCCTTCATAGAATAGTAGGGTTAATAAGGTGGATATATGAAGAACTATAAGCAAGAATTATGGTGGGAGGGTTCCTCTCCAACAAGCTGTGTCTGAAAAGAGGTACAAAGTGGGGGGTGTCCTCTTTCATATTTGTTATTTGCTTTACATTTAGAGACACTGGCAAATAAAATAAAAGACTCACAAATTGCATGATATGAAAGGTATGGTAATCAAGAAAAGCTAGCTTTATTTCCAGATGATATTATTTTGCACTTGAAAAATCCCAAAAAAAAAAATACATTTTAATGTCATGGAACATTTTGAGGCAGTTTTGTCTCTTTTTTTGGATATAACATTAATGAACCACAAAATCTCACCCATTTTTTTACCCATTTTAGCACTTGTTTGTAGGTGTGGTGCAGTTGGAAATATCTACGTTCAATGTTTTTTTGAGTATGTGACGCTTCTGCGGTACGTGTTTCATGGAAACGTTTCGTTGGTGCAGCCATTCAACTTTGTACAGTCGACATTTTAAAGGTAAACCAAAATAAATTATTTAGCTGTATGGATTAAAAATGATATATGGGAAGAGACTCAACAAAAGATAATACAAAAACTGAGAAACTGAAAGCTCTTGACTATGGATACGGATAGTCAGATACAAGCAGTGAAACTGTTTTTCATTACTATAGTTTTTATATATGGGTCAGGCATATTTTCGTGAACCAGATGAGAAGTTGTGGATGGTAATATGGAATTGAAGGAATTTATTTGGGAAGAGAAGAGGGCAAGAGTTAAGTGGGGTACAATGATCCTCCCCAGGCAACAAGTTTTTTTAGGATTACCTGATTAGAAGGGAAACTTTAGAGCTAAACAGTTAAGGTTCAAATATATATATATATATATATATATATATATATATATATATATATATATATGTGTGTGTGTGTGTGTGTGTGTGTGTGTGTGTTTAATAGCCTGTGGTCACTAAATCTGACCTTGATGTTGCAGGAGCTCTGCCACAAGGACCTAGAGCTAGAAATTTACTGAGCATTTCGTCAGTGTTTAATAGCCTGCGGTCACTACATCTGACCTCAGTACTGCAATAGGTCTGCCACAAGGCCCTGCACCTACAAGTTTACTGAGCTTTTTCTCAGTGTTTAATGTAAGCATATTTATCATGAAGAACTTTGTTGTGTATTGACTTTAATCAGTTAAATACATGCCTGCTCTGTGATTGAAAGTTAATATGTAATAGACATTGCACTCTAAGGACCTCTTACTAAGATGGACACTATCCCTTTTTGCTTGACCAGTAGACTATACTGCATATGCCAATTATTTAGTCTGAGGAAATGACAGACAACCTGTTTTACTTGTATCTGTTTGTTAATTGCTTTGTTATGGCTATAATCTGACTGATTTCAGTTATAAACTGACCTAAGAGTGGGAAACCAGCTCTGCTCACCTATCCTACCCCCAATTTCCATCAGTCCCCATTTACTCTAATATTATACTTCCTACATACAAATTTCACTTGTGACTCTTATTCCAAAACCCTCCCCAATGACTGTACTGCTTCTATACATGCACTTCTGTTTCTTGTCTCCTACTTCCCTATCGCTATTTCATTGTTAGCCCCATTGCCAACTATCTTTCTCCCTGCCATACTGCTTAGCACTATATCCATTTATAATCTCAACCTTCCCTAACAGTACCTATTTATTCCACATTGTATCTTTTTCTTTTCCCCAAAAAACCCTAATTTCTCCTTATTTGCATGACATTACTATACTCTATCTTTTAATATTCCTCTATTCCTTACATTCCAGAGAAGATAACAGTGAGACACCCCTGCACTGACCCAGTAATCAAGGAGCCTCAATCCTAACCCCTGGCGACAGTGCGGGATGTACACAATGGGAGGATGACAAGTATACACACAGTAAAGTGCAATTTCCCTTAAGAGCATACAGAGATCACAGTCAGCCTGGGGCTGGTTTCTGCCTCTTTCTCCAGATCCCCAATAAGACTTCCCACTGGCACAGGTATGGGGTTAAGATCTCAGCTGAGTGGTCAAGACAAAACCTCCAGCACCCCTCTGTCCAAACAGTACTTCGTATCCCTGCCCAAATAGCTGACACACACACACAAACACACTTTCAGATTTGATTTATTTACAGACACACAGATACTCCTGGGGAAGGCTGGCACTGGTTTACTAGCTATGCCTCCTTCTTCCCAGGCTATAAGGTAGTTAACATTGCCACCAACCACTACTTATCAGCTACTATAAAGGCCCTTACAAAGGGTGATCAATCCTACTGTGTAATGTTACAATTATCCAAATGGTAAGTGTGACCAAGCTCAAGGCTATTTAGGAGTGGCCTGTACAGTGTTACCAAATACATATGCAAGTAAGCTAAGAACTTAAATATCTTGAAACAAACCAGCCACAATTAAAAGGTTTAAATATATGTAATAGTATATAATAAAAGAACAATACAATAATCAAACAACACAGTAACTACAGTGTTCAGATTCACAAGAAATATTTTAAAACAAACATTGCGGGACAGTCTCAAATAAATACATAAAACACCTAAACTAATCTTTACTATATTCCTATCTATATCTAAAAGATAGTACACCCTAAATTAAAGGTTTAAATATATTTACTAATATTCACTTCTTGTGCCAATAGCTACGCCAACCTGGTTATGGCTGATTGGGAGCAAGAGCTCCTTTTGTCCAACAAAATGTTTAAGAGTAATGTTGGTTTTTATAGGAGGTTTGTTGATGACCTCTTCATTATTTGTAAGGGGTCAGAAGAGTCTTTATTGGTATTTGTTAGAGAGATTAATACCATGACTAGTTTTCTTAAGTTTACACTTAATTACTCAGAAGAATATATTTCTTATTTAGATGTCAGCCTATATAGGTTACAAAATGGATTGTTGAACACAAGTATACATAGAAAACCATGCTTTAGGAATACATTACTGCATCGATGCAGTATGCATCCTAGGTTTGTTTTTGACAACATTATGAAGGGGCAGTTGATGAGGGCCTCGAGGCTTAATCCAACAGCCTCAGGTTATACAGAAGAAATTGAGACCCTCAGAAGTAGGTTTCTAGAAAGACGTTACTCTGAGTTTGACATAGATAGAAAAATTAAAGTGGTTCAGGACTTAAGAAACAGTAAAGCACGTCCTTATTTTTCTGACTGGGAAGAGTTGGATTATGGTAATGAGAGAGAGGTGAAGAATGATATTAGATTTCCTTTATATTTCACAAGGGATGTCAAGGAAGTAGAAGAGATAATAGGTAAATATTGGGAAATTTTTAAACTGGATCAAGATATTGATACAGTAGTAGGTCGGAATCCTAATTTTGTTTATAAAAACAAACCAAATCTTAAACGTAAATTATGCCATAAGTCTTCCTTCTATGATATGAATACTACAGGGGAGACTTATAACACACACCCTTGTAATGAGTGTAACCAATGTAGATTTATAGATATGAATATGAAATTTATACATCCTGTTACATCAGTTGAGTATGACTTTAAAACAAGAACATGTTGTAAAAGTATGTATGTTGTCTATATGGCTAAATGTACTTTCTGTGATGCTTTCTATATAGGGAAAACGTCAAGGCAACTTAGGGAACGAATCAGAGACCATATATACCATATACGCTTGGGATCTCTGAATAATGCCTTAGCAAAACACATTAGGAATACTGGACCAGATCATTATTTTAGCTTCCGTGTGATACAGGGTGTACAACCAAGTGTTAGAGGGGGTGACATTGATAATTACCTACAGGAATGTGAGCTAAAATGGATTATAAGGATGAGATCTGATAGGTACCCTGGTTTAAATGATAAAGTGCAGTTACACCCTGTCTTACGTAAGAGAAGATTGGTGAAACCATGATCATTTCCCTTTATATATAAAAACTTATTTTAATGAGAACTAAAAGGAAGGCTTATATCACTAGCAACAGAAAATACGTACTTAATATCATATATGATGGGTTGATTTTATAGCTCACCTCTCACCTTTATTTTTATAGATTATTGCCATTAAGTCATCTTATGATCTATAAGATATATATGTATTGCTGCATTGGTAATATAGGTATTATAGGAACATAGAGTTTATAATGTTCCTATTATTCTTAAGAATATATTCTGAGGGTGAATACGCTCTCATACACGTTTAAAACATGTTTACATGTAGATATTTATTCATATGTTTTTACTATAGATGTATTACCTTATGTGTGCACATATATATAATATATTCTTTATGCATTTTTAGTGTAATACTAGTTGATCATACACTATTTTATTTGTTGAGATGAATCAGTAATTAGATTTATGTTTTTAAATATGTTTTTGAGCGCTTTTTTAAATGTTTTTAATGTTTTAATGTTTGGAGTTAGTTAGTGCAGCGTATTTATAGGGATAAAGGAAGTAGGTTCATCGCCTGTTTGAAAATGTGAAATAGGTGATTCTGTGAACCATCTTAATGTGCGTTTTTATCTAGCATTGTTTTTATATTTACCACTACTTTATTCTAAGTATGTAAGTAAGTTAGTTGCATTAATAGTTTATTAGTGATATTTACGTATATTCTAAGATTAGGATTAATTACGTAGCATAGTTAGATGTACGTGTTTTTTAGCAAGTGTTAGTGCTTGGAGCATGTCAGTGTTGTGATTTTACAAAAGCGCTAGCAAGCACGATTCACTCAGTGTTTAATTATGTATGTAAATTTGATGAATTTGTTTTGACCAATTGGGTGATGTTTGTAATATATTTAAACTTGGAGTGGGGAATGGATGTTGTAATAGTTTGAAAAAGCCTACGGGTGAAAGCGCTTACTGTGCACTAATAAATTTATGCTGAATTACATCGAATGCCTCTGCTGAGACTGGTTTGATGACTGCATTTTTGGATTTTATTCGTTTTTTGACTTAAATACGAAGAAGCTCTTGCCATTTCGTACCTGCATGAAAGACTTTTTTCTGATATTTCTTAGACTATTCAAAGCAGGAGCGTTAATCCTTTGGGTGGTTTGTGTTTTATTTAGTTTATACATTATTATTGAGTACCACTCGAGGGAGATGGCTGAGAGCGTAAGGGGAAACAGTATCGAATTGCCGTATAGACCGGAAGAGAACGGAACGTTGAACCGGAAGACTACACGTTTCCATGATTTTGTGTCAGGGAGAGAAAACCTGTTACTTTGTTATGAACCAGAACTGGAGTTGGACTTGAATGAGGAAGGGAGAACGGATATTGCTGGACTGTCTACGATGTTATACCAACTGGAATTAGACTTTCTCAAGTTGAAGAAATTGCAGCTGCAACGGCAGCACTTCGAAGCTTGCATAGCTAAACAAGTTGTTCCACGAGGGCTCCGCGTCTTGAAGATGCCTACCTCAGGTAATTCACAACCTGAATTACTTCTAAAATGGCAACAATTGAACTTGAAATTAAGCTATGATTATATGAGACTATTGAACGAGTTTCATATGCCTGAGGAGGAAGCTCTTCGAATGAAAGTGAATGAACAGTTTAGTATAATTATGTCTAGATTTGAGACATCAAAAGTAGAGTCGGGGCTTGATAGGTTAATGGACAATGTTCACATTTTTGAAAAAAGACTCTTGGAACAAAAAAGAAATAAATTGTTAAGAGACATTAAAGATTTTAGAAACGGCCATGTCTTCACATGGCCGAAGTATAACAATGTTAATAACTCTGCTATCAACAGAAATGTGAATGGTATGTCTAATTTGAGGGATGACAATAGTCGTTCTGTTGTGGGGTCTATAACTGATGTATTATCGCAGACAGAGGTGTGCTCTACATCAGTTAGATTGGGAGTGAATGAAGGGAGAAGAATGAATGAAGTGTGTGCTACAGTTAATGATGATAATGGGAGAGTGAATGGTGAAGTAGAAGTTGCTAGTGCTCCAACACAGGGAGCAGTTAATGCCAATTTAGTAGACAATATGCCCCTTACGAGTGAGGGAGAATCAGTTAGAAAGAAAGTATTGGTTAATAAGTTACCCAGTACGAGTGGAGGTAATAATAGTACAACATTACAGGCCCCTTTCCCGATCACTGCCTCACCATTTTTAGGGAGACAGAGGTCTCGGAGCAGGGGCAGGTACAAAACGAAAGGGTCAGGAGAACCATCAGGACATACACTAAAGAAAATGTGGGAAAAAGTGCAGAATCATTAGTAGTAAACCTATCTAATAGGGTACTAAGTAAATATGAGGAAGAAGTCCTGAATAAAGGACTCAGCTTTATTCCCACTTGTGACAGTGATGTCACAGATTCTATTATAGACGTTAAGTTATTTATTAGAAAAGTACAGCTACGGCTGGATTTTGGAAATTCTGGTTATGGATTATCAGAAGGAGGAAGAAAATTATTTTGTCCTAATAGTGTTTATATACCTTTATTACATCCACTCCTTGACACCTTTTCAAAATTAGTAGAGAATGAACTCCATGAATTTTATAATAATAGAAAACGTAACAGAATCCATACTTCTAGACATAATCTTACTTTCCTGCAAAGGAAAGCTTTAAGAACACTTTGTAATGATAATTCTCTGGCCATTAGACCATCAGATAAAGGAGGCCCGGTGGTAATAATGAATAGTGTAGATTACAATACAAGCATGGAAGAGTTGCTTAGTGATGGGAATTTTTATCAAAAAATAAGAATGGAAGATGTAGAGTTAAAAGTGTTTCAAATTTATGATGCTTTGGATGATTTGCTTAAAAGCTGTATTATATCAAAAACATTATTTGGGTTTTTGAAAGTTGTTAAACCACTGATCCCAATAATTCAAGGTCTACCGAAAGTCCATAAGTCCCTAGAGAAGCCACCTATGCGACCTATTGTGGCAGGTCAAGGATGGGTAACGGAGCCTTTCTCCATCTTTTTAGAACATTATCTTAGGCCGGTAGTAGATGAGAATCAGTTTACTCTGAGAGACAGTAAACAGTTCCTTCTGGATTTATATGAGTATGTCAAGACACAGGATGCCCATCAACATTTCATTTTAGTTACATTAGATGTAGTTAGCCTCTTTACAGTCATACCCAATGAAGAAGGTGTGTTTAGAATGCAGAGGTATTTAAGAGCAAGAACAGAATTTGATGTAAAAACCATAGATTTGATTGCATTGTTTCTGGAAATAATCTTCCAGAACAATATCTTCATCTATGGTGGAGAGGTTTACATACAGAAGGATGGCGTAGCTATGGGCACTTCTTGTGCCAATAGCTACGCCAACCTGGTTATGGCTGATTGGGAGCAAGAGCTCCTTTTGTCCAACGAAATGTTTCAGAGTAATGTTGGTTTTTATAGGAGGTTTGTTGATGACCTCTTCATTATTTGGAAGGGGTCAGAAGAGTCTTTATTGGTATTTGTTAGAGAGATTAATACCATGACTAGTTTTCTTAAGTTTACACTTAATTACTCAGAAGAATATATTTCTTATTTAGATGTCAGCCTATATAGGTTACAAAATGGATTGTTGAACACAAGTATACATAGAAAACCATGCTTTAGGAATACATTACTGCATCGATGCAGTATGCATCCTAGGTTTGTTTTTGACAACATTATGAAGTGGCAGTTGATGAGGGCCTCGAGGCTTAATCCAACAGCCTCAGGTTATACAGAAGAAATTGAGAACCTCAGAAGTAGGTTTCTAGAAAGATGTTACTCTGAGTTTGACATAGATAGAAAAATTAAAGTGGTTCAGGACTTAAGAAACAGTAAAGCACGTCCTTATTTTTCTGACTGGGAAGAGTTGGATTATGGTAATGAGAGAGAGGTGAAGAATGATATTAGATTTCCTTTATATTTCACAAGGGATGTCAAGGAAGTAGAAGAGATAATAGGTAAATATTGGGAAATTTTTAAACTGGATCAAGATATTGATACAGTAGTAGGTCAGAATCCTAATTTTGTTTATAAAAACAAACCAAATCTTAAACGTAAATTATGCCATAAGTCTTCCTTCTATGATATGAATACTACAGGGGAGACTTATAACACACACCCTTGTAATGAGTGTAACCAATGTAGATTTATAGATATGAATATGAAATTTATACATCCTGTTACATCAGTTGAGTATAACTTTAAAACAAGAACATGTTGTAAAAGTATGTATGTTGTCTATATGGCTAAATGTATTTTCTGTGATGCTTTCTATATAGGGAAAACGTCAAGGCAACTTAGGGAATGAATCAGAGACCATATATACCATATACGCTTGGGATCTCTGAATAATGCCTTAGCAAAACACATTAGGAATACTGGACCAGATCATTATTTTAGCTTCCGTGTGATACAGGGTGTACAACCAAGTGTTAGAGGGGGTGACATTGATAATTACCTACAGGAATGTGAGCTAAAATGGATTATAAGGATGAGATCTGATAGGTACCCTGGTTTAAATGATAAAGTACAGTTACACCCTGTCTTACGTAAGAAGAGATTGGTGAAACCATGATCATTTCCCTTTATATATAAAAACTTATTTTAATGAGAACTAAAAGGAAGGCTTATATCACTAGCAACAGAAAATACGTACTTAATATCATATATGATGGGTTGATTTTATAGCTCACCTCTCACCTTTATTTTTATAGATTATTGCCATTAAGTCATCTTATGATCTATAAGATATATATGTATTGCTGCATTGATAATATAGGTATTATAGGAACATAGAGTTTATAATGTTCCTATTATTCTTAAGAATATATTCTGAGGGTGAATACGCTCTCATACACGTTTAAAACATGTTTACATGTAGATATTTATTCATATGTTTTTACTATAGCTGTATTACCTTATGTGTGCACATATATATAATATATTCTTTATGCATTTTTAGTGTAATACTAGTTGATCACACACTATTTTATTTGTTGAGATGAATCAGTAAATAGATTTATGTTTTTAAATATGTTTTTGAGCGCTTTTTTAAATGTTTTTAATGTTTTAATGTTTGGAGTTAGTTAGTGCAGCGTATTTATAGGGATAAAGGAAGTAGGTTCATCGCCTGTTTGAAAATGTGAAATAGGTGATTCTGTGAACCATCTTAATGTGCGTTTTTATCTAGCATTGTTTTTATATTTACCACTACTTTATTCTAAGTATGTAAGTAAGTTAGTTGCATTAATAGTTTATTAGTGATATTTACGTATATTCTAAGATTAGGATTAATTACGTAGCATAGTTAGATGTACGTGTTTTTTAGCAAGTGTTAGTGCTTGGAGCATGTCAGTTTTGTGATTTTACAAAAGCGCTAGCAAGCACGATTCACTCAGTGTTTAATTATGTATGTAAATTTGATGAATTTGTTTTGACCAATTGGGTGATGTTTGTAATATATTTAAACTTGGAGTGGGGAATGGATGTTGTAATAGTTTGAAAAAGCCTACGGGTGAAAGCGCTTACTGTGCACTAATAAATTTATGCTGAATTACATCGAATGCCTCTGCTGAGACTGGTTTGATGACTGCATTTTTGGATTTTATTCGTTTTTTGACTTAAGAAATACGAAGAAGCTCTTGCCATTTCGTACTTGCATGAAAGACTTTTTTCTGATATTTCTTAGACTATTCAAAGCAGGAGCGTTAATCCTTTGGGTGGTTTGTGTTTTATTTAATTTACTAATAATAATGAAAGAACAAGACAATACTCAAACATCACAGCAACTACAGAGTTCAGAATCACAGGAAATATTTTAAAACAACATTGTAGGACAGTCTCAAATAAATACAGAAAACATCTAAACTAATCTTTGCTAGATTCCTAGCTATATCTAAAAGATACTACACCCTAAATAAAAGGTTTAAATATATTTACTAATAATAATAAAAGAACAAGACAATTCTCAAACATCACAGCAACTACAGAGTTCAGAATCACAGGAAATATTTTAAAACAACATTGCAGAATAGTCTCAAATAAATACAGAAAACATATAAACTAATCTTTGCTAGATTCCTAGTTATATCTAAAAGATACTATGCCCTAAATAACTTACTTACAGAGAAAGGCAAATGCAGGTGATGGATGTTTCTAGGTCCAAGGCAAGATACAAAATGCACAGTCTCTCTCTCTCTATCTGGGAGAGTTCTTAAATTAATATCACATAATACTGCTGGGTTAGCCTAGATGACATCATTCTTTGTCACTTGCCTTTATTTCCCAGGCTAACATAAACTTAACATAATTTAATATTTCTATGTGAAAAAATGCATATCTCTCAGATGTTTGCTCATAACTGGAAGTTATAAAACAAACACTTTTACATGTGAAACCTAGTAATTATTTCTGTTTCAAGACAATAGAAACACCTCTAGCTCTGGACATTCTGTCTGCTTGCTGCACTGAAACTGAGATAACACAATTGTAAAACACTTTACTTTTCAACGTATTTTCTTGAAGTTTTGCAAGTTAACTCTGTATGTTCCAGCTTCTGCTATTAAAACATACATTTGCACAGCTATATAGTTTATATCCATTTTTGTTCTTTTCCAGTAGAGTACACTGTGGTTACATTTTAGCTCAGTACTTTACACACACTTCTGCACCAGTAGTTTAATGTACACATAACATATAGTTCTCTTACATCTGTATGAATAGCATATGAATCATATTAATATTAACAAATGACATACAATTATTTACAAAATTCTAGATAGCTGGGCTGGCAGTGTCACAATCCCCCCCCCCCCCGAAAACTCAAGCTAGTTTTTAAGTGACCCTTGAGAAATGTTGCTTGAGAGGGTTGAGCCTATCTGGGAATACCTTACCCCATTGCCTGTCTTGAGACCCTATCTGCACTGGCATTGCTAACCCCACTGCGGTGTTGCACTGTCATATCATATCATATGCTTGCAACCCTAGGCTCCACCTTAATAACTTGTCATTTTGCTGGCTGCCTCGATGTAGCCATATTAAGAGATTGTGGTTTGTAACTACCTTGAATTTCCTTCCATACAGATAAGGCTAAAGTTTGTGCAGTGCCCACACTATAGCTAGGCATTCCTTTTCTACAGCTGCATAGCATTCCTCCCAGGGTTGAAGCCTATGACTGAGATATACCACTGGGTGCCCTTCTCCCTCTGAAGAAATCTGGTAAGTACAGCCCCCCACCCCATGGTTTGAAGCATCCACCTGCACAAAAAATTATTTGCTGTAATCTGGACTGGCTAACACAGGACGTCCTCCCAAAGCTCCTTTAAGCTTCTGGAATGCCTGCTCACATGCTGGGGTCCACACTACCTTATCTGGTCTGTTTTTCCTTGTCAGGTTTCTGATGGGAGCAGCTATAGTACTATAATTGGGGACAAACTTTCTGTAGTACCCTGCTGTTCCTAAGAATGTCCTCATCTGCTGTTTGGTAACAGGGTCAGGCCATACCTGAATGGCTTCCACTTTGGCAGGTTCTGGCCTAATCTTATCACTCCCCACTCTATGCCCTGGGTAGGAGACCTCTGTCATACCCACCTGACATTTGCTGGGCTTAATGGTCAACCCTGCTCTCTGTAGCCTTCCCAGCACATTCCTGACATGCTGAAGGTGCCCTTTGTCAGGAATGGCTGTAGATGGCAATATCATCTAGGTAAGCAAGGGCAAAATGTCCTGCTCCTGCTAGGATACAACCTAACAGCCTCTGGAAAGTTGCTGGGGCATTTTACATCCCAAAGGGCATCTTTGTGAACTCATACAAGCCAAAAGGAGTCACAAAGGATGACCTCTCTCTAGCACTGGGAGTTAAGGGCACCTGCCAGTAACCCTTAGTAAGATAAATGGTGGTAAGATACTTCGCCCCAACCAACTTCTCTAGGGCTTCATCTGTCCTAGGTATGAAGTAAGCATCTGAATCTATATGACTATTTCATTTCCTGTAGTCCACATAGAACTTGGTGCTGCCATCCTTCTTTTGTACCAGCACCAGTGGGGAGGCCCAGGGACTACTGGACTCCTGAATTATCCCTAGTTCCAACATTTCCTGTATCTCCTCCCTCAGAGTCTATTTGAATCTCTCTCAGGCACCCTATATGGGTCTGCTTAATAGGCCTTTGGGGTCCTGTATCCACATTATGCTGCACCAGGTGGATGCACCCTGGTTTCCCAGTGAACATTTCCTCAAACACATGTAATACTGCTCATATTTCTAGATAATGGGTAGGGGATAGCTGCTGGGACAAGGCTACCCCTTCCACTGAGGTGTCAGTTCGAGCCTCATTGAGGAGATCAGTCACCAGATCCCCCTCAGACTCCTCCTGCAATCCACTGCAAATACTCAGCACAATCACCTCCCTATCATGGTAAGGTTTCATCATGTTAACATGGTACAATTTATGCCCCTGCCTCCTGCCTAGCAGTTCTACCATGTAGTTAATATCACTGACTTCCTTACCACCTTGTAGGGTCCCTCACAGGCTGCCTGCAGCTTGTTGTGTCTGACAGGAATGAGAACCATTACCTGCTGCCCTACTGCATACTTTCTAGCTTGAGCATTCCTGTCATACCAGTCCTTTTTCTGCTGTTGGGCTTCTGCCAGGTTCTCCTGGCCTAAGCCCATGAGTTCCCTGAGCCTTGTCCTGAGGTTTAGGACATATGCCATAACAGACTCCTTGTGGAATTCACACTCACCTTCCCATCCATCTCAAATTAAGTGTAGAGGTCCCCTCACCCTCTGCCCATATAGAAACTTGAAGGGTGAAAAACCTGTGGATTCCTGGGGAACCTCTCCATAAGCAAGCAACAAATGGGGCAGGGCAAATATTTATCCAAGTCCCTCTTAAACTGGTCTGCAAATGCCTGTAGCATCATCTTGAGTGTAGAGATTAACCTCTCAACAAAACCATTAGTCTGGGGATGGTAGGGTGTGGTCTTTAGGTGCTTCATCCCACAGTACTTCCACAGACAAGCCAGCAGGTCTGACAGGAAAATTGGCACCTCTGTCGGTCAGTATTTCTTTTGGGAAACCTACCCTGCCAAAAATCTCTAACAAAGCATTTGCCACCTTTTCTGTCTCAATGGAGGACTGAGCCACTGCCTCAGGGTATCTGGTAGCATAATCTACTACCACTAGGATATACTTTTTCCCTGTGGAACTTGGGGTACTCAGATGCCCCACAATATCCATAGCTACCCTCCGAAATGGCTCCTCAATCACAGGCAAAGGCATCAAAGGAGCTCTCACCTTGTCTCCTGCCTTGCCTACCTTTTGATACTGCTCATAGGTCCTGCAGTACCCTGTTACATTTCTGGAAATCCCCGGCCAATAAACGTTCTGCATAATACATCTCTTTGTATGTTTTATGCCCATATGACTTGCAACGGGAATATCATGGGCTATGGCTAGAAGTGCCAAATGGTAGGCTCTGGGCACTACCAACTCATATTCTCTCACCCACTAGCCCTCCCTCAGGGGTCCACTCTCTATACAGTAACCATTTGTCCCTGTATATAGATTCACCCTTCTCTTGAGAATCAGGTGCCTCACCAGCAACCTCCCTCAGGCCTTGTAATGTAGGGTCTGAGAGCTGAGCCTGTCTCAACTCTCTCGTTGTAACCCTTCCCAGCTCTCCTTCCACAGGAAGTCTAATATCCTCTGACAGCAGTGCCTCACTGTCAGCCTGGGTACTACTACTCACCTCTGTCCTTGCAATCACTCTGTCCAAGGGAACATCAGTACCCACAAGCAGCTGTGGCTCACCTTCAGTCTCACTGCTACATGGTAGCTCTCTCCCTGAAGTAACCACCTCACCAGTCCTGGCTGCAAGTGTGTGGTCTGTTTGGGTCTCCCCAGGCTTCCAGACCCGCATGCTTGTCTCCAAGCCTGACTGTGTGTAACTGCATGCGCACAGGGTATGGCATTATAAAAATCATTCCCTATCACAACATCTGCAGGAATGTCCTCAAATACACCTACTTGCTTACTTCCTTTTCCAACCTCTCAGTCGAGATGAACCCTAGGCAAAGGTATTTGGAATGGGGTCCCTCCTAAAGCTCTGACTGGAGTACACTGCCCAAGCAAGTAGTGCTTCTCTGTAACCATTGCAGGCTTCAAAATGGTTAGGTCAGAGTCTGTGTCTCTCTTAGCCATGACCTCTTTCCTATCCGCTAAGATAGGATATAACCTCTTGTGGTAGTTTGGTACCCTTGTTATCTCGAGACAACCTACTGTTGGCATTTTGTCATTCCCACTTACTGGCACTCCCACCTTTTGTTCTCCACCTTGCCTCATGGAAATTTATATGCTGCATGGCCCCCCTGGTAATCTTGGGGCAATGCAGCAATTGCCTCATGTACACAGACAGCCCTCTCCTCCTACCACCCAACACTACAACCTGTGAGAGATGCACTTGTATAGCTAAACTGGAAGCAAAGCTCTCTTCACCCACGACTGAACTAGACAGTCAAGAGGAGAAGGTAAAAACTTGCACACCACACTCATCACATAGTCCCTCAAAACTTATACCACCAAAACACACACATAGAAACACAAAACACACACCTACATTCACGGAGGTTCTCAGTAAAAACCTGCCCAAGCAACAGAGACCTCCAAAGCAGAAACACAAGCAACCTACACCCCCCCAACACAACCCAAATGACACATAGCCCACAAACTCAGTGTTCCACTCAACCACAGCCCATAAGGCATAACAACATACCCAACACTCTAGTCATAGGTGACTCTATAGTCAGGCACATTGATGTCCACTCACCAGGCTAAACAATGAGAAAGTTACTATCAGCTGCCTGTCGGGTGCCATGATCCGCCACATAATGCATGTACTCAGGTCACTCCACAACAAGTACAAATATGACTCGGTCATTGTCCATGTTGGTGTGAATGACCTGAGACGTACCTCCCTGGAATACATGAAAAGGGACATGGAGGAGCTGTCCGATCTTGTAGCCCAGGCAGGTATGACCCTAGCCCTGAGTAGCATCCTGCCATCACCCAGAATGATACTACAGTACAAGGACAAAATGACTAACTTCAACAACTGGCTAAGCTTCTGGTGCCATTCTAAGGGGATCCAGTATCTGTCTGCCTAGGATGACGTGATCGACAAACCACAATGCTTTGCCAGAGATGGCCTGCACCTGTCGCCCCTGGGATTCCGGATACTCGCTAAGGCTCTAGCCACCCCTATAGTGCCTTTTTTAGGCAAGGTTCAAATGACAAATTCACTACCATAACAGGTACAAGCAAGCAGAATCTGAGGGTATTGATACGCAATGCTAGAAGTCTAAACATCAAAATGCACTCACTCGAGGCACTCCTTAAAATGGAGAACATCGACATCTGTGCAGTGACAGAGACCTGGTTCAAGGCTCCAGAGAGTACCCCTGCAGTACCAGGCTATAATTCATACCACACCTTTCGGCCACCTAACCTGGACCAAAAAACTAAAGGCAGAGTCGTGTCCATATTCATTAAGGATATCAGCGCCTCCAGGCTAGTTGCTCAGCATAATGCATCCAAGATTATCCAAGTGCAACTAACTCTGGGCAAGACCGCAGTCCAAATTGAAGCTTGCTACAGATCCCCCACCATGCCCCAGGATTCCCACTCCTCATTTCTTGATACACTGGAAGATATTAGGGTACAACCTAACACCCTAATAATGGGAGATTTCAACTACCCCACCATTAACTGGGAAAACTACTCATGTACCAACTCTTGTGCTCATCGTTTTCTGGAATTCATAAATTCCAATGCGTTGGATCAACTTATCCACACTCCCACCAGGGGCAGCAATATCCTAGACCTGGTTATTACCAACATTGGCAACACCAGAGATCAATTCCATGTTGGTCAGATCCGACCACAAGCTAATTACCCTAGACATCCACATCCCTTTCCCTACCCCCATTAGGGAAACCACTGTAAAAAATTTCTCCAAAGCCCACTTCATGCTTCTTAAGACAGAAGTGGCAAACTTCACGGCACCCATGCTGATGGACAATAGAGGTATGACTGCTGAATCCTACACAAATGCACTTTATAAGCACTTACACGAGTGCATGGATCATGCAATCCCTAACAGAACCAAGATGCTATCCTCCAAAAAAAGGAAGCCAATCTGGTGGTCCCCTGCCATAAACAAACTGTACAACAGAAGAACGAAACTGTTGCAAAAAAGAGTAAAATTCCATATTGGAGGAACTCCCAAGTCAGCCTCAGTAAGAAGCTGAGATCCCTCATAAAATCCTCCAAAGCTAGTTACAAAAACAAAATCGCCACTGACTCTAAAGATAACCACAAAGCATTCTATAGCTATGTCAAGAATCTCAATGGCAATACTCAGATCTGCTCTGAGTTACAGCACAATGGCACTAAATATACAGAACCAACTGATATTGCCATCATCCTGGTAGATAGGTTCAGGGCTAACTTTACCCCTCTCTCATCCCCATCTCTATACTGGAAGAATGCAAAGTTCTGGTAATCATGGCTGCACAGATAAAAAACACACTCTCCAAAGCCAAGAACACAGCATCCATGGGACCGGACAACATCCCAGGCTGCATTCTACATGAACTACAGAACGAACTGGAACCCCACCTAAGTACCATGTTCAACCATAGCCTCACCTCAGGCTATGTGCCCACTGAATGGCACACAGCGACGGTTATCCCACTCCACAAAGGGGGAGCCACCATGGACCCCGGAAACTACCGCCCCATTAGCCTGATGAGCCTGGTCTGCAAGGCTATGGAATGTATCATCTTGGAACTTATAAACAATGACATTGGTAAACTCCAAACTCAGTACCCCACCCAGTTTGGGTTTGTAAAAGGCAGATCATGTCTCCTAAACCTGATAGACTTCTTTGAAGCAGTCACCAAAGCCGTAGATGAGGGTAAGGTGGTTCACACAGCCTATCTAGATCTCGCCAATGCTTCCAACACCATCCCCTACTCTGGAATTATAGATAAACTCACTAAACTAGGTATAAATCCCTATGTCACAAGATGGGTTCCCAACTGGCTCACTGACAGAACCCACACTGTGAAAGTAGCAGACTCCAAATCCAACTTCAGACCAGTGACAAGTGGAGTACCACAGGATTCAGTCCTGGGTCCTCTCCTGTTTGGTATCTACTTCTCTGAAGTACAGGCTAACACAGAAGGTCTTTGGCTAATGAAGATCACAGATGACAGCAAACTAGGAACCATAATCAAAACTCCAAAAGATGTAGACATCCTACAAAAGGAGCTCACTGAGACAGATGCCTGGTGTCAAAGCCATGGCCTCAAGCTCAATGCCAAAAAGTGCATTGTCATCTCTTTTGGTAAAAACTCTGTACTCATGAACTACCACATAGGCAGTAGTCTACTTAACGCCGAAAGTGTGATAAGAAACCTTGGGACACAGGTCGACAGTAGTCTCTCCTTTGATAATCACATTGCCACAGTAGTCAGGAAATCCTTCTAGGTAGCACACCTCATCACAAAATGTTTCTCATCCGGAAAAAGGAGGTAATTGTTCCCCTCTACTCATCACTCATTAGACCCATTATGGAGTACAACGCCCCTTTTGGTATGTACCTCACAAGACATCTACAACAACTGGAAAGGCCACAGAAATACCTCACAAAGAGGATTACCAGCCTCAGACAGATGCCCTACGCAGACCATCTAAAAAAACTGCAGCTTTACTCCATCGCATATCGTCTACTCAGAGGCGATCTCTGCCTAACACACAAAGCTATGTCAAACCCCAAGCTTTTGGACATGCTCCACTTAAAGAAATCCCAATACCTCCGAACTACACGCTCTAGGGACCTAAACCTTGTCACCACAATAAACAGAACGTTTTGGAGGGATAGATTCCTGTCCCAGAGACTTTCCATACTCTGAAACAAACTACCTATCTATATCAAACAAAGCTCCTCATTAGCACTCTTCAAGAAAAATCTTGATGATTGGATGGGAGATAGGAAATTCACCCCAGGGATCACTTCTGTGGCTCTGCTCAACAGTGGCACAGGAAAATAATTTTCTTGGGTGGCGAAAGCCAGGGTACCTTTTGGCTAGGCTTATATAGGCCCTAGGGCCAATAGCCTAGTACCTACCTATGAACCTACAGTATTGCGTTGTCTATCAGCTAACCAGATTCTCATGCCCTCAGGCAAAGTGCTAAGGGCTTGTTACCTCACCAAAAGGTCTGCCAGCCCTTCAAAAGTGGTGACCTGACATCCACTCACCCACCTATGAAAATAAGTACTTAGTTCAGCAATATATTCACACACACTTTCATCTGCTTTGCATCTATGCTCATGAAACATTTTCCTATAAGTTTCAGGTGTTAACTTAAAATATTATGCCAAACACATTTTGACTGTATTATAATTTAAACAATCAGTATCAGACAGCTTAGAAATTGCAGTTACAGCTTTACCATGGAGTAAGGGGGTCAGGAACCATACCCAGAGCCCTTGGTCAACTGTTTACATACCCTCTCAAACATATGAATGAAACTATCAAAATTATCCCTCTCTGTAAATTGTGGAAGAAATTTACTGAGCTTTGTTGCCTCTGGGGTTTGGTTACTCCCTTAACCATTACCTCTATTACCTCCATGACTCTAGCGAAGAGTCAGCATCTCCTTTTGATGTTGCCTCTGCCTCTCATTCTCCTCTGCCTCCAGATATCTCAGTCTCTCTACTGCTTCTATTTCCAAACACTTGTCCTCCAACACAAGTCTCTTTAACTACAGAAGGATTTTTAAGTCCTCGGTGGAAAGGTTGAGCTGTCCATTTCTGAGAGTTGTACATCTCCATGGCCAGTCTGATTGTCCTCCTGGTTGCTCTTCTGTGATGCAGCTGTGACTAAAGCTGCAATCATGTCTGCTTTAGTCAGGTTGGCATGCACCAGTCCTTTAGCCTGGCACACCTCAGCCAACAGGCTCCTTGTCAGCTTGCCATACTCCTCTGCTGACTTGCTTGCCTGCTTTCCCTGACTAACTAAGCTAACAAAAAAAAAAAAATAAAGCAATTGTGATATGAACTCTGAATGTTCACTGCATGGCTGACTGAGAGTATAAACACCTTCAGTGACCACTGTACACAGGCTACAGGAATTCAATATCCACACCACTACAAGCCAATTAATATGTAATGTGGCTATCTCACCACTATCAACCAATTAATATGTGATGTGGATATCCCACCACTGCCAACCCATTAATATGTGATGTCCCTGCACTGGCCCAGTAATCAAGGAGCCTCAATCCTCACCACTGGCAATAGTGAGGGACATACACACTGGGAGGATTACAAGTACACACACACAATAAAGTGCAATTTCCCTTAAGAGCACACAGAGATCACAGTCAGTCTGGGGCTGTTTCTGCTTCTTTCTCCAGATCCAGATCACCAATAAGACTCACCACTGGCACAACTACAGGGTTAAGATCTCAGCCAAGTGGTCAAGCCAAAACTTCCAGCACCCTCTCAGTCCAACCAATGCTTTGTGTCCCTGCTAAAGTAGTTCACACACACACACACACACACACACACACACACACACACACACACACACACACACACACACACACACACACACAAACTTTGAGATCTGATTTATTTACAAACATGCAGACACTCTTAGGGAAGGCTGGCACAGGTTTACTAGCTATACCCCCTTCTGCACAGACTATAAGGTAGTTATCACTGCCACCAACCACTACTTGTCAGCTACCATAAAGGTCTTTACAAAGGGTGACCAACCCTACTGTGTAATGTTACTATTATCCAAATGGCAAGTGTGACCAATACCAAGGCTATTTAGGAGTGGCCTGTACAGTGTCACCAAATACAGATGCAAGTACCTTAAGAGCTTACATATTTCTAAACAAACCAGCCACAATTAAAAGGTTTAAATATATTTAGTAATAATAAAAGAACAAGACAATACTCAAACATCACAGCAACTACAGAGTTCAGAATCACATGAAATATTTTAAAACAACATTGCAGGACAGTCTCAAATAAATACAGAAAACATCTAAACTAACATTTGCTATATTCCTATCTATATCTAAAAGATACTATGCCCTAAATAACTTACTTACAGGGCAAGGCAAATGCAGGTGATGGATGTTTCTAGGTCCAAGACAAGATACAAAATGCACAGTCTCGCTATCTGAGAGAGTTCTTAAATTAATATCACATATTACTGCTGGGTTAGCCTGGATGACATCACTCTTTGTCACCTGCCTTCAGTTTCCAGGCTAACAGAAACTTAACAAAATTTAACATTTCTATGTGAAAAATACATATTTCTCAGATGTTTGCTCAGAACTGGAAGTTGTAAAACAACAAAACACTTTTACATTTGAAACCTAGTTATTATTTCTGTTTCAAGACAATAGGAAAACCTCTAGCTGTAGACATTGTGTCTGCTTGCTGCACTGATACTGAGATAACACAGTCGTAAAACACTTTACTTTTAAACTTATTTTCTTGAAGTTTTGCAAGTTAACTCTGTATGTTCCAGCTTCTACTGTTAAAACATACATTTGCACTGATATATAATTTATATACATGTCTGTTCTTTTCCAGTAGGGTACACTGTAGTTACATTTTAGCTCAGTACTTTACACACACTTCTGCAGCAGTAGTTTTATATACACATAACATATAGTTCTCTTACATTTGTAAGACCAGCATATGAATCATATTAATATTCACAAATGACATATTATTATTTACAGAATTTCAAATAGTTGGGCTGGCAGTGTCACAACCAGGACAACCTACTTTTCTTCATTTATAGAAAATACGTCTCTCCTTATCTATCCTCTTCCAACTTTCAGAATCCATCATCAGTGAATCTCCTATTATCCTTCAAATTCTTGTTTACTTCTTAATTGCTACTTCTCTACTACCTGACATCTATAAAATATGGATTCCTGTACTTGATTATGCCACTCTACAGCTTATCCTCTATTCTTCTCCTACTGTACCATCTTTCATCCTACCATGACTTCAAAATATACCACAACAGCTCTTCAGCTCTGCCCTAGCCACCTATCCTCACTTCCTCTTTACACTCTACACACATTGCACCAAGCCAATTTAATATTGCCTCATAACTTTATTCCAAATAATAGGCTGATTATATGCACTTCAACTTAAACCATAACTAGTTTAAGTACAAGAATCCTTGCTAAAAACAAGTATTCATAATTCCCCTACATACTAAAATCCTTCTAGGAAAAGATATACACTCTAATCCCTCACCCACCTATCACAATGAACACAAATATAATTCTCTCCTACGCACTTCTTTAACCCAACAACAGCAAATCCCCAACCTTGGTGATCTAATTTTTGATGCAATAAATGTTAGAAGTATAAGAAATAAAAATGCTGTACTACATGCCTGGATTACCAACATAAGCCCAATGTTCTTGCTGTAACCAAAACCTGGCTTAAACCCAGCATAACCAACTACAAAGTTATGTCTCCTGGCTATAATATCATCTATAATGACCATATAAAGAGGAAAGTTGGTGGTATTGCTTTAATATTTCCCAATACCTACTGCATTTCCCCTTATAGTAAACCAGCACCAACATTCAGTTCAACAGAGCTTCTTATTGCTTTCCTGAAAATAAACAATTGTAAACAAATGTGCATTACTGTCCTTTATATCCCTCCTGGCAGCAATACAGCTATACTGGAAGATATCCTACATTAGATATCCATAGCATTTCCACAAGGAAAAAACATATTCGATGATGTGAATGTCAGTTGGTTGGACATAAACTCTAACTCCCCTACATCTCTCATGAAATTATATGGTTTCACACAACTAAATAATAGCCCCATGCTTTATAGCAAGATCTCAAATTCCCTATTAGACCGGATCCTAGTATCAGACCCTAGCAAATACTACACCACAGGTACAATGTCAGAATCTGTCAGTGATCATCTCCCAGTGTATATGACCAGACATCTCACACATCCACTTAAACAGCATATTTATAAAACAACATGCAACCTTTCCATGTTCAACCCAGAAATGTTCATTACTACACTATCATCTATTAACTGGAACTTCCTAAAAATCCTCCCCTTAGAAGATGCTGTAATTGAATTTAATATAATTTTTGTAAATATCCTAAATAGCTTTGTACCTCCTGGAAGGAAGAGAATGAACACAAATAATGCAATTTGGCTAGTCAAAAAAGAGTAGTATGCTAATGCGGGATACAGAAAAAGCATGAAAGAATAGAAAAATATAAAACACCTCAATATCTTGAAAATTTCAGAATGCTTTGCAATCATACTAAAAAGCAAATAAATGATTACAAACAACTATACTATAATAACTTTCAGAATAATACTAAACACAAACCTAAAAACTTTGTACATCCATTAAAGAAATCTTAGATCCAGGCCAAAAAGTCAACCCGAACCCTTCTCCCGATAATGCACCACTTGAACCTGCAATACAATTCAATTCTTATTTTATAGATAGTATAGCATCTCTAACTAAGGATTCCTCAGCATCTAATCCCAACCCTGCCCAATAGCCACATATCACCACATCCACTTTCACCTTCAAACCTGTGCCCACATCCTATATAAAACTACTCTTAAACAAACTTAAACCGTGCTCTTCTTCAGCTGATGACCTTCAAAGTGAGTACCTAAAAAATAGCAGCCGATAGCATTGCCTGTCCTGTCTCAATCCCTATAAATAGGTAAATCCAGGAAGGAATCCCACATTCCCCCTCTCTCTAGAAAAAGTCTCACATTATCCCTCTGCACAAAGGAGGAAATTCAACAGACATTAATAACTTTAGACCTATAGCAATGTTATCTCCCATTGCCAAAATACTTGAAAATTTTATTTAAAAATAATTGCTAGACTATCTCCTGCAGGAAGAACTCTTATCCCCTACACAACATGGCTTCCATCCTTCCCACAGTACTAGCACTGCCCTAACTTATATAGATACTGTCAATAAAACTAGAGATAATGGCAAACTAGTCTCTTTCGTATTTCTAGACTTGTATAAAACCTTCAACAGTTTGTCACAGCAAACTTTGACTTCAGATGTCCTCACTCGGTCTCTCAGCCCACCCTTCCATGTTTCAAAAGCTACCTGTACACTAGGTATCAATTAGAAAAATAATACTCCACTCTCTCTCCTTACCTCCCACTCACCACTGGTATACCACAAGGCTCTATCCTTGGTCCCCTCCTCTTCAACATTTTCACCAACACCCTCTATAATTTCACACAACAGACTATCCTAATATGACATGCAGATGACTCCACTCTCATTTGCACATCTGACAACATGGTACACCTCCAAAGAATACTCAGGAAGCTTTAAGAGCCACTGGAACATGACTCTGTAACTCATGCTCAACCCAAAAAAGACCAAATTACTACTTTTTTCTCCATATCCCTCTCATGAAAAAAACAAAATTCAAAGTCTTCTGTCTTGATAATACAACTACTGAAGTCACTTCTCATAGCAAACTATTAGGATTGATAGTGGATGTTAATCTTACATTTGACCTGCATATACAAAATTGCACAAGAAAAACTCATAAAAAACTAGGGATGCTTTACAGAGCCAAAAATGTTCTCATTGACACAACCAAGACTACAGGTGCCACTACTTATCTCCTCCCCACTCTTCTTTATGACACTCTCATCCTTACTAATCTTCAGGCTTCACAAAAATTAAAACTTGAGCAATGCTATAACAAAGTTGCTAAATTTCCAGCACATACTCTTTTCAGAACTCACCACTGTATAACACAGAAAAGCCTAAATTGCTTAAAACTGCCACATCAACAAACATATACACAAATTCATACCACCTATAAAATTATCCAGCAACCATCTGCCTGTCCAGCACTAAAAACACTCAACACAACTATGTTCTCAGTCAGTCGTCATCCAGTGACCAAAAACTCCTGTCTGTCTACAAACCTAGCAAATCTGCTGGGCATTGTCTGTACTCGTCCAAGGTTTCTAAGGCCTGGAACTCCTTACCTGTATCCATCAGGTCTATGCCCTCCCTTCCATCTTTGAAAATCTCTCTGAAAGACTTCCTAGCAAAAATCTGGTTCTGTTCTTGCCCAAAATTAGGATAAACTATATCCCTAAATATGAACTAGTACATTTTAATTCCTTATTCCTGCTTACTCTCCCTTCTTCACTTACTTCCTTATTGTTGTCTAATTCTCTTCCCTGACTTTTTCACTAAATATACCATAAGCCTGTTTTCCCTCACTTCATGTTGCAATTCTTATTTGTATTAGACTAACTTACATTTAGTTTCTCTACAAACTGCCTACAGTTTCTCTAAATATTAAATGATTGTCATATATCTTGTATCGATTCTTAACCATTTTTTATATAAGTCTAATTTATAATCTTTTAAACTGCAGATATTTTTGATATCATTGTAAACTTATTCTGTGATCCCACATATGAATTGGTTCAGTAACTGGGGGATTTATGGGGACATTACAAGATGAAGCATTTAGGCACTTGGATTAAGAAAGGATTTCTGCATGGAAGTGTTTGCATGGGTATATTTCTACCTCAAGTAGACTTCAGACAATTTTTCCACGGGTAGACAGTAATCGCTGGAGTTGTGATAGCAAAGCGAAGAGTACCTGAGAAAAGTTTTTTTGGGAATGCAATGAGCTGACAGATTTTAGAAATTTCTGAATTTTGGGGGAGAAAATATTTTAAATAAGACATGAATTCTTTTAACACTGAATTGCCAAGATACAGTAAACCCTATTAAGTTTAATGCTGTTGACTGCTAAAAAACAATTACTAGAAAATGGAAATCAAAAACAAAACCACCTGTAACAGAATTATTGAATGTTGTACAAGAGATAACAAAACTGGAGATGGGATCTTTAGAAAAGGGAAGGAGCAAGCTACATAGAAATAAATGGAATTTGCTGGAACAATACATACAGATAATGTTCAGAAGCCAAGACTTTAACAATTTATGTGATGATAAACTGAATAATAATCATTATGCCAAAAACTATATTTGTATACTGCAGGAAAAAAAATCATTGCAATGGACTGGATTATCTTTCATAATTTAATGTGTAATGTGTATTCATGTCACTAATATAATATGATGTATCAGCAAAGTTTAAACTAAAAACAATGAATACAAGTAATATAAACAAATTCTTCACCAGTAGAAAAAAAAATTGTATAAGTGTCTTGGCACATTTAGGAAATTGCCTGTGTCCTGCCAAGTAAATAAATGACTCCTAAATGTAAATACAGTTTTCTCAGCAAAGGCACCTATTTCCTTTCCCCTGCAGAAATGTTCACTCTGCACATGACAGACACTGTGCTAGTTATAAGCTTCTAAATGCAGTCCTTTCTAAAAATTGCAATATTTGCCTCAAATGGTACTGTTAATCCAGAAATAAAACCTCCACCCACATTCCAAGTCTTAAGACAAAAATGAATTCACAATAATCTAGACAAATCCCACAATGTCAAACATCCTGGAGTAACTCTTGGGTAAGTGTTAAAACTCTGCCAATCTTTGTCCCACTGGATGATGCATATGGTATTGAAGGTCTGAAATGCAGTATTATTGGCTGTTGTTATAAAAGTCAGGCTGGCTTTCTCATAAGTCTGTGTTTTTGAAAGGTAGTCTTAAGAGGCACATGCTTCCGTTCTTGCATCTAACAAGTATTCATTGACTTGAATTCTTGCTGATCAGTCACAGATAAAGCTGTGTAACCTGGATGCTCAGAGCTGAATGAGTGATGATAAGGTTTCTTACATCTGATAGCTCAGCTCTAGGAACTTCATGGCTATTATCCCACACTTCTTGAAGTAGTTTACATTGTCATGCCCTTTGGACAAGCCCCATAACATACCTTCTGCACAAATGTACATTGAATTGGTTGATCTCCACAAAAATAAACAAATAAATAAAATAAACTCCCCTGCCACTGTCTTAAAATGAATTAGGCAAGTGTTTGATTCTTCCCATAGAAGGCTGGAGCTAAGCTACTGCACAAAGCAATCCATTTAATGCCAAGGTGAGACCTGGACAGTGTCTGCCCTGGCCCCCAAAGTTAAAGTACTACATTTGGAAGGAGTACTGCAGGATTTGCTATAAGCCTGGCCTTCAGCTCTAAAACCTAAAGCTTTGGGTATTGTATTATGGGGCTTTCCATTTGGAATAGAGTTCAGTTATACTGGCATTTGCTGGAGAAATTATCATGCAACACTGGAGATGAAACCTCTTATATTCCAGAGCAGCAGGATGGGCAGAAGATCATTCTTTTCCTAAAATTTATTAGGCAGGTATGGTTTAGGTATAGTACTAGTGATATGCATGTAGTTTGTTGTTTTTTTATACTGTTTAAAACTGTACAAATTAGGAGGGCATTAAGCAGTTTATGTACATGAGTTAGACAGGGCTATGCAGCATTAACCTTCCAACAAAATTAAGCATTCCAAGCTCCTGACTGGCTCTTTTGTATGTTTTGCATAACAACTGATATTGGAATAATGTAAACATGATACTTGCCAAGGGATATAATTATACAGAGGTTTACTTTTAAATGGCAGGATTTGAGGGCCAGGAGGGAATACATTCCTGCACAAATCCTATCCCAGGAAAGTATTATAAGTATTATCCCATGCAAAGGATTTTCATTTTGCTTGTCGTTTTCGACATTCAAGTGCTAAGCATGTGCACTTACACAGGTTTTAGTAACTGCATATTACAAATCATTCTGCTGTTCACCATTCAGCACTGTGTAATGTCTTCAGTCACTACAGGAAATCAACAAGGCAGTCAGCAACCTGTTTTTTTATCTGTGCTAGGAGGATCTCTTTTGTTTCTGCATTGTTGACAATGCCCAGAAGAGGAAAAAACACACATGAAAGACAACATTCCCAGAAAGGAAGAATAAGAATGGTATCTGTTAAAAAGTAGACTGACTGCTATAAATAACTGAGCATTTTTTATATTTTTTCACTTGAAGACTTATTCAGTCTTTTAGCTGTGCAGGTTACTTGCAGGTGTAGCCACAGTGGTTCTTTAATATCTTTCCTTTAATCAAATGATGTTAATTTTGTATGTTCATGACCTAAGTAAGTCCTGTGTAGACAAATTATACTGGGTCTTATTTTCATGATGCACATATAGATTCTCATAGGTTCATATGAGGCTAACTGCCTTCATGGGCCATTTTAAGCCAAGCCAATTACCCCATATAAGAATCAAACCCTGCAAGTTGTGTCGATAATGTAAACACCTTAACCATTATTCCAACCTCCGCTCCCACTCCCATTAACCTTCACTAAGTTCATTACCTGACAATAATGGAGATCACCAGACCTATGTATGTTCAGGTCCATGTACCTACCTATGAACCTATGAATACTGTTAACATACTTTCCACACTCTTCTTTAGTGTGATCTGTAGAAGGCACTTAACCCATAAGTCGTTGTCGATATGTAACTGTATTTAAGTACAATTACGTAAATGTATGCTATACATGTTACATTAACAACATTTCTGTTTTCAGTTAGCTGAAGTTAGATAAAAGGGATTTTTGTTTAGAGTTTCCAATACTTCCTCAAAGTACTTCTGTGACCTAACAGATTCTACAATTGCTCACTAACTGTACTGTGAGAACTATAAATCTTTATGTGCACTGCAGTACAAATGAAGAAGTTTCATGCTTGTTATCACAGAATAATCATATTTTTAAACATTAGTAGAAGTTGTCCTCATGTCTGTTACGTGAAAAAAAATCAAACATAATGTAGAACATAAAGATGTACCAAATTTTATCAGTAAGGAATTAAATGTACACATATACACATATGCATATAGATAGAGAGATAGATAGATATATTTATTTATTTTATTTTTGTTAACCGGGAAAGTCCGACTGGACACAGGTCCATTTTCAGCGGAGGCCCGGGGAGAAAAGCTCCATGATACAATACAATATTAGATGAAAACAGTACAAAGCAATTCTTAACATTTATAAGTAGTACAGAGGACCATTTACATGGCATGTGATAACTAGAAGAATATACAGTCAGTACTCTAGTAGAATATACAAGTAGGACAAATAATACAAATATATATAAATCATTTTTTTTTTTCACTTCAAAATATTAGTAGATATAAAGTTGTAATACATTTATGCTTTAGTATAACTGAGAAGTAAATAAATGCCCATAGTGACATAAAATGAGGTAAAGGTATAGGTAGGATGAGAGTAAGATAATCTCTGTTAGGTATTGTGTTAGTCTAGAAACAGATTAGAGTGTTTTTCAGGTAAGGGATATGGTACAGAATAGTACAAGTTTTGGAATGTTTACTGCTTATAGATTGATGAAATGTTAGGATGAATCTGTGGGATAGCAGTAGAGCTCAGTAAAGGAAAATGTTGTAGTGTAGCATAGTCCATGCAACTGAGCATAGATGTTGCTAACCTGGGGTATAGCAAGAGCAGAGCCAGATGTTAGAATAGTAGGATTTCAAGAGGTGTTTGAAATGGGTGCAAGAAGTAGTGCTGGTTATATTGTTTGGGAGTGAGTTCCAGGTTTGTGCTGTTGTGCAGTCAAAGAGAGATTTACCTTCTTCATTTTTATGTCTAATTACTTGAATGAGATTTTGGTTGCTAGATCTCAGGGCTCTAGTGGTGGTGTAGGGCTTAATTAGTTGTTGGAGGGCAGGTGTTTTTTCAGGGTAGTAGTAGAGTTTATGTGCAACTATGGCTTGATTGAGTCTAAGTAGCTGAGGAAGTTCCAGCCACTTGAGTTGCATTAGGGAAAGACAGTGATGGGATCTATTTGAAGAGTCTGTTGCAAATTTGGCAATTTTGTTGTAGCATGATTCCATTTTGTGAAGTTCGGTCTGGTGAAGGTTAGTTAAGATAGGGGAAGCATGGAGAAGGAGAGAGAGGAGATGGCTTCTTGCAATAGTGGCTTTGGTCTGAATAGTCATGAACTTTTTATTTCTATAGAGTAGACCCAGTTTTCGGTTGACCTTTTTGATGGTTTGTGCTATATGGATATCATACTTTAGGTGGTTATCAATGTCAACTCCTAGTAGTTTGGTGTGGTTGGTTGGTGTGATTTGAATATTGTTTTTGGAGTTTATAGTGAGGTTATAGTCAGAGTTGGATGATCTGCCAGGGGTGAATAGTATTAGTTTGGTTTTCTTTGGGTTGAGAAGAAGTTGTATTTTAGTAAACCAGGTTTCTGCTAGGGTAAAGTTGTATTGGGTGATGGTGTGTAGTTCCTTAATGCTGGTGGCAACACAGGTTATGGTGGTGTCATCAGCATATTGAACTACTGTAGCAGTGGGTAGTGAAGAAGAAATGTCGTTAGTGAAGAGGGAGAATAGCAGTGGACCAAGGATTGATCCCTGAGGGACTCCTATGGAAACTGGTAAGAGGGGGGACAGATTTTCTTGCCAGAGAACTGCTTGTTGGCGTTCTGATAAATAGCTGCTGAACCAGAGTATGGTGGCGGGGCAAATATTGAGACTAGATAGAGTATTGAGGAGCAGATTGTGGTTAACCATGTCAAAGGCTTTTGATAAGTCGAGGAAGATGGAGGATACGAAAAGACCTTGGTTTCTAAAGTGATTGACTGTATTGGTATAGGATAGAAGGGCAGTGGTTGTGCTGTGGGAGGGTCTGAAGCCATGTTGGGAGTTGGATAGTAGTTTATTTTGTTGAAGATATTGCATTAGTTGCAAGTGGACAACTCTTTCTAGAATTTTTGATAAGGGTGATAGTATGGCAATTGGACGATAGTTGGTTAGCTCTAAGGAGTTGCCACCTTTATGCAGAGGGACAATATGGGAGATTTTCCAGTGGGTGGGAACTTTGTGTTCTGAGATTGATCTATTAATAAGAATTGACACTGGGTAGGATATGGTGTCTGCTGCTATCTGAAGGAAATCAGCAGGGAGTTTATCAGCAGCTAGATGGATATGTATATATTAGCACTGACAGCCTTAAAATTCAAACAAGTAGCTAAAAGTCTTATAGAGGCTATTATTCTGTGAGTGCATGGGTTGTGTCCCTTTTACCTAACATTTTGAAATCTCTGCTTTATTGATTTTCAGCAAAAGGCTTTGCAGCTGTTTGTCATGCCTATAAATCCCAGTATTGTCAACACATGTGGATGAGTGTTTATGTACAAACAAGGGGGCATAGGTGACTGTTGCTGTGGCCTAAGTGTCTAAGTCCTAACCAGGGATGGGATTAAGCCATAAAATGTAAAAAGAAAGCTCTCATTACTAGGAGAGCAGTTAGACCAGAAACCACCCTCATGGATACTTGGATGATGATGAGTGTAATGTCTGATTGATAGTAGGCTTCATTGTTGGCAGACACTGAGAAAAAATGATGCAAAAAAAAAAAAAACTACATAGCATGTTATTTTAACAAACATCAAAATAAGGAATATATTAACTGAAAAGAACAATTAGAAAACTACTGTTCATAACTGTTAAATGGAAGAGTTTGAACTCTTCAGTATAACTTTTGAAAAAGTAAGTAACTCATTTAAACATTCCCTCAATATTTTTGTATGTTTTTAATCCCAAGGCAGGGGGTATCTGCCCCAAGTCTGGGATATCTTTCTGGTACTCAGGCAATATCATTCAAAATGTGTGTACAGCAATAAGCCAAATATATTCCTAGTCTAACATTTCCTGCTTCTTGACTTAAGATTTTCTTATTTTCATTATCACAATACAGTATGTTACTGCGGTGGTGGTGCTGCGGTAGCGTTGTTGCCTCACAGTTAGACGTTGCCCATTCAATTCTCAGTTAGAGCGTCTTCTGTGTGGCGACATGCGTGAATGGGCGTTCCTTCGTTGAAGGTTGTGCATTAGGCCTGGCAAGCCAGCACATAAAAATCTACTGCACACCTCGAAGTAACATTTCATCCACACAACCTCCTCTTCCTGACTAGACAGTTATACTGTGTTGTACAATTTAGATGGGAAAGTCTGATCTTATATTTACACCTGCTGCCCTAAGATTAAGTATATTTCAATATTCCATAACAGCAGACTATCAATTTATCCATTACTTAATGAGAACAATGCAATTATTTTATATATATCATATGTTTTTCATTTTCTCAGCTCATATAAATGCACATCTCTCCTAAATACTTGAATCAATTATTATTTTGGGGAGGCGCTTGTGTTGTTACACTGAACAAATAAATATAAACACTTATCGACATACATGTATGTGTGATATATATATATATATATATATATATATATATATATATATATATATATGGAATAGAGTTTATTGAAGATAAGTTTTACTGCATTTTGTTGAACTGTATTTTTTCAAATGCTGCTTTGATGGTGGTTGAATTAAATGTTTGACAGGATACCCTTGTTGTTAAGTAAGGGTGTAAGTAAACTGGCATTGTCATTCACTTAAGCTGCTAAAATGAGATTTTTATTTAGTGTCAGGGAGTGGAAGTGGGTTTTGGATTTAAGGGAAAGGAAGTGTAGGTTTAGGGAGGAGGAGGATTTTGGGTTAGGGAGAGATCACAGAGTCTAGGTTTAGGGAGGCGAGCCTTAAGGTTAGAGAATAATTGGAGAGTTTAGGTTTAGGGAGTGTGAGAGGGAGTCTTAAGGTTAGGGAACAACTGGAAATTTTAGGTTTATGGCACAGAAGGGGAGTCTTGAGGTTAGGGAGCAATTGGAAATTTTAGGTTTATGGCGCAGAATGGGAGTCTTGAGGTTAGGGAGCAATTGGAAATTTTAGGTTTATGGAGCAAAATGGGAGTCTTGGCATTAGGGAGCAATTGTAAATTTTAGGTTCATGGAGCAGAAGGGGAGTCTTGGAGTTAGGGAGCAATTGGAAATTTTAGGTTTATGGAGGGGAAGGGGAGTCTTGGGGTTAGGGAGCAATCAGGAAATTTAGGTTTAGGGAGTGGAAGTGATGTTTTATTGTTAAGGAGAGATCAGGGAGTTTAGGTAGCAGGAAGAGAGTCTTAGGGTTAGAGTTGAGGATCTGGGAGCACCTATACAGTTTAGCAGGTTTGGGTTGTGGGAGGGAGAGGCAATTTTAAAGGGTTAGGGTAGTTGCAGGTAGGAGGCTTGGGATTTTAGAGTATTCAATATTTTTAGATGTTTTCAAGGGACAAGGATTTGATGACATTTGTATCAATGCAAGTGCTTTTCATTTAAACAACCTAGACCATGTATATATATATATATATATATATATATATATATATATATATATATATATATATATATATATATGTCCCCTTCACATTGCCGACACTTCAAAATGCTGAATTTCATATGGCCGAGGCCATATGATTGACATTTGAAATGCCAACAATGCGGAACCGGCATCTCTGTACAGTGCGGAATGGAAAGATTTCCATTCCTGCACTGTAGTGCGATCTCAGAGTTGGTATATTTAAGTTACGGGGGTGCAGGGGATTTGCCCCCCTGCTAGCAGTGTTTAGGTAAGTGTTTTTTGTTTTTTACTTTTCTGTTTCATATGATTGACATTTCAAATGTCGATCATATGGTCTCAGCCATATGAAATTCAGCATTTTGAAGTATCAAACATATGAAGCAGATCTATATATATATATATATATATATATATATATATATATATATATATATATATATATATATATACACATACCTACAATATGAGTTGTTCTTGCACACACTTTATTGCATGGTAAAACAGTGGTGTAGTTTGTCAAATTATGTAACGGTCAAAGTTCATTATATCAACCTTTACATAATTCAGGGATTTTGGTCCTTTTTTTAAGTTTATGCGACTCTGGAGTTAGTATATTTAACCTATTGGTTTATATTTGCGCCTACTGTTTTGCAATGGTTTTAGTGGCGATTAATGGTAATTGCTGGTGAATTTATTTGCTGTTTTGTACTTACATCAAACTTTCCATTGGTTATTCATTATAAACTCATTCTCTCTCCCTCTCTTTCTCTCTCTCTCTCTATATATATTAATTTATATGCAAAGAGAGAGAGAGAGAAAGACACACACACACACACACACACACACACACACACACACACACACACACACACACGTATATTCTTGCCTCCAGTGCTGTTAATTCAAACAGTACTCCTAGATACAAGATGTTTTTTCTGTTCAAACCATGTGTAGACATTAAAAGAAGCTCTGTTTCTTTCTAATCTCCTCTACCCTCATAACCAGGATATTCTTACCAAGCACAAAACCTCACTGGCTGTTATAAGAAGCTACTTACAGTATTTGAGTGCCCTGCTCTACACGATGCCATCTGCAAACACACACATCTTCCATTTCTAGTACCGCTGGTCCCATTTACAAACTCCACCTTAGCAAATTATTTTCAGCTAAAATCACATAACATAATCAGATTATCCCTTAGCCTTATTTCTTGCATGCCTAGATTAAAACTCTTGCAGATCCTGAAGGAGATCAGCAAAGGACAGAGAAAAGTCCACTTACAAGATTTTTCTCCTTTGTGGAGTAAACCACATGCAGCAATCATACAATAACTTCTAATATTTATAGAACAATCACACATTATCTCGGAAATGAGTGAACAAAATTGAATCTCTTTGTAACAGGACTACAAGATCACCAGTGCTGGAAACCTTGTTTGCCACATGAGTACAATTTCTGGCATAAATGTTGTTGGGGATATCTGCTATGCAGTGGAATTTTCACACTGCAGGGGACTTCTGCCTGATGTTCTAGGCATGTGGATATATTCTAGGCTCACAGAATCCTGTATTTGAGGATGTGCTGCAAAATCATGCTTGCAGATGCTTACAAAAAAGTTGTCATTTTCACAATTGGCCTCTGGAATGCACCTTGGAAAGGGAGTTGGCAAGGTCATTATTTTGTATTTGGAGGTAATGAGCACCCATGAGCAGAATGAATGACCATATTATATGCTGACCTGAGTTTTGCATCTCACTAAACTGCAGTGCATTCCAATCAGGAAGTAAAATTTGTTATACATAACTAATGAGCTCGGCAGCATCAGTGAAAAATGGTGATAAAACATTGCAATACGTATGGTCACTATATTTTATAACTACTAGGCATCATAATCTCTATATTTAATTTTTGTATCTGCACTATAAGCTCTCCTATTAAATAATTTTGTAAATCAGCGTTAATTTTACTTGACTATATACATTTGCTATCCATAAAGACAGCCTCTTTCTTGCATGTTGTCATGCCACAGTTTGACAGTAATAGCATGGAGCTGAATTGATTACTGCACATATGTCAATATGTTCACTGGGATGTCCTGCACAGCACAGTTCTTTCTCCAGTGACAAGGTTCACTGCAGAGCAGGAAAGAGAGTTCATATTACACAGTGGCAATTACAAAGTTTAGAAGTTTCTTTTTTAAAGTATGTCATTGCATAACAGCAATAAGTCAAAGTAATGGATAAAATGTGACCTAATTGCTCTCTGCCATGGTATGCTGCTTTATTACGACTGAGGTCACATAAATCATCCAAAGACGGAGCACCTGTACAATTCTATTCACATTACTTTATGGGTTTGAGCACTGAACACTGCAAATGGGCATGATATCACTGCTTCCTGACTGGATACTATATCTTAGAGCTAGAAAGATGGGGTTTGATACAGTGATAATTATTCCGTGCCATGCTGTAGCAAGGGCGCTTGGCACCCTGGGTAACACACCCATTTGGTACTCCCTGTCTGTCTACAGTCTATTGTTATTGTGATCTCTTAAAACAGCTTGTAAAGTCCTATTTTGTTTTTTAATGTAGCACCTTGTTATTAGGTAGCAACTTAATAACTCATTGCTACCTTTGAAAGAAAAACAGTTCATTTATAGTTTACAAGCTGTCAAATTGTTTGGCACCCCATAAAAGCTGGCTCCCAAGGCAGCTGTTCGCATTACCCCATTCTTCTAATGGTTCTGATTCCTGAAGTGATGAATGGTACCTGATTCATGCTAGGAGACCTTTTATTCTCATTAGTGATATGTGTTTTGAAATATGGCAAAAGAAATACAATATCTTTCAACTGTACCTTACCTTTTATATATGTGCATGTTTTCTTTCATGCCATTTTGTATTGTGATATTTGCAGCTCTGTACACTGTTGTCTGAAACACATACACATTGGTGCTACAGTTTTAGCTATTTTAGGTTAGTGCATGCTCTATATGGTGCATAACATGTGTTTACATCATGTCCAGTATCCCTGCATTTACAGTATGAGCATATACAAGGTCATAAACAGTCACATATGGTGATAACACAATATATGCATTCCCCATCCACTATCCCTCCTACAAAACTAGTATCTACTATAGGAACTGCTTTTTAGACCCCAAAAGCTTCTGTGTGTTATCTGGTACAACCCTCTCTGTTTTTACAATAATTATTAAGCATTGCAAGCATTATCATCTCTTATAAAACCTTCTGTCAATGATGTTACATTTAAATACACTGTCTAGATACAAAGAATTACACACATGTACTCATACAAGTCATACAAAATATTCCAAGTGAAAAATAGAGAAAACTCATCGCATACTCATTCACTTCTGTATGGACCTCCATAAACTGCATACACACTTAGCATTCCTCCATATCTTCTCCTAAGCAAACAAGCACCCAAGGAATCTCAAAATTCCAGACAGAACAGTCACAAAATAAATGCTAATAATAATTATTAGCACCTGTCCACAGCCAAGCTACAAACATGCATGTTCAAGCTGCTGTGTACAGGACTTCTATTTCAAGTTCCCCAAATGACCCAACACACAAATCCAACAAAAACAAGTAACCCCCTGCTCCATTTTTCACAATGAACCCCTATCAAAGTTACAGTTTTCATTTCTAAGTCCACCATTGAAAAAAGTTGAACTGGAAACCTGAAAGCTGTCATCTTCTAAACCAAGAACTTGTGTAAGTATATCCATCATTCCAAGACAACTGCAAGCTCTGTGTTTCTCAAAAGCTGATATAATTCTATATTCAAGTAAACTATTGCCATTTTGCTCACTATGCCCCATACTAAAAAGTCAAACATCAATAGACCTGCTATCCTATCATATTATCTTAGAACATATATATATATATATATATATATATATATATATATATATATATATATATATATATATATATATATATATATATATGACAAAAAAGCAGGCTAAAATCCAGGGGGTAAAAGCTGTGCTTAAGAAAATAGGAAGTATAACCAAAACACAATATAAAGCAGCAGCTACCATGTAGGTTTCAGTCCAAAAATGTAGCAAGGTTACATAAAATCCAAGAAGTAGCCAGTCCGTAATGATATGGTCTGAAGAAGCTAATCTGTGAAAGTGCTAACCTACTGAGTGCACTAATAAATTACAATTTTTATTTTCATTACGGACTGGCTACTTCTTGGATTTTATGTAACCTTGCTACATTTTTGGACTGAAACCTGCATGGTAGCTGTTGCTTTATATTGTGTTTTGGATATATATATATATATATATATATATATATATATATATATATATACAAGAAAAAAATAAACATAATAAAGGCCACTGGGTATGGTATATTCTGACTCCCATGCACATAAACAACATGCAAAACAACCCTTTAAATTGAAACCCAGACATTCAAAAATAAATAATAATAACATTCATTAAGTCCTCTATCCACTCCTCAGACAAAACATTACTTTGCTGATGTATGAACCCTCCCTCCAGAAATTTAGTCCATATCTGAAATACCTGCTTAAGCTTTGAGAGCACTGACATAGTCCAACAGAATACAACAGTCTTTACCTTATCTAGGCAGAACTTCTAAGGAGTACACTTCCATTAAACTGTGTAGCACAAATTTTGTAGTCTCACCATTTTCTTTAAGAGAACTGTTTGCACTTCCTCTAACAGTACAATGTGTGTTACAAAGTACAAAGAATTACAGGCTGAATCTTTATTGTTTACACTGGTATATCTTCTTCCATCAATCCATCCATCCTCAACCACTTTTCCCCATTTTTGCACATTGGGTCGGGGGTGTCACTTCAACACTGACAATCATCTAAAGCCAAGGTTTATACCACTTGGCAGGCAATGCTGTGGTAGTTCTTCCACACCACACAGTCACATGCACACTCACACCTATTGCCAATTTATAGTGTTCAGTCCACCTACTGCATTTTTGGGGAATGTGGGAGGAAACTGGTGCCCCTGATGGAAACCCACATGAACAAAGTGAGGACATGCAGACTTTGTACAGAAGGCACCCCAGCCAATAATCGAAGTGGGGGACCTCTTGGTGTGAGGCAACAGTGCTAACCACTGTCTACTATGTAGGTATTCACTAAGTTATAATATGAGCTGTCTGAAATGCCTTCCTAACTACTGTGAAGCCATTTCAGTTCAAATGAACAATGTCAACTAAAGTTGTACCTAGTCCTCTTAAGAAAGTGCCCATTTTCATTAAACAATTATCAGTTTTATAATCAAAGTTCAGTGTACTCTTCCCAAAGCACAGAATGCTATATTACCTTTTAATGAACATGAGATTATTGTCAGGCCACCAACAACATAATGTGTCTAGTCTGTACGCCAGTACTATTCTGTCTACAATGGAGTTAACAATACGTCCTACTTGCAAGATCTGAAAATTGTGTAAACCACAGGTAACCTCTCAATTTTAACTTTGAAAAGAAGATACCAAATGGTAAAAGGTCCATTTCTGATCCTTGTAGAAGCCTACTGGTCAGCTGCTTTGTCTAACCATAACTTCTTCCTCTGTGTTCTATTAAGTAACAGGCTTTTAATTCAGTTTATTGGATTGTATTTGATTTTTAACTGTTTTACCACATGCAGTTGATCTTTATACAGGATTATATCAAAAGATTTTGCTACCTTTAAAATGTCTTAACTCTCAGACCATTTACAGCAACGTTATAAGGGTCAAAAAGTAGTACTTTCCCTTCATGATCTCATAATGATTTTAATCCAAGAGCAAACATTTTCCCACTTCTTCTAGTAACGCTTCTCAGCCACCCTTTCCATTAGTTTACAAGGCATGCATGCTGATGAGATGGGGGCAGTAATTATCTGGATTTGAAGTAACCTCCCTTTTGTTGTCTTCTTTTTCTGTTATATTTGTTTTACATTAATATTTCCAAAAGAGAGATTCGTTTTTAATTTCCCAGAACATTTACATCTTAATAAAACTGCTCTGGCTATGCATTTATTCAGTCTTTAAAACGACTGGCTTCAAAAATTGGATAAATAAGTTGGTGTCATTCCAGTGGGACAGTATGTGTCAACAAGGGATGAAATGCTTGACAGCCCTACATGCTTTGCAAAGGACAGAATGGACCTCTCATTTCAGGGCTTCTACATACTGGTTATATAGCCATTTCAACTCCAATAGTGTTCTTTTTAGGGCAGAGTCCGGCTAATGCACATTCCACTGCAACTAATATATCAAATTCCAAACGGGATCACATTGAAGTGGCTTTCTTCAATACTAGATGTCTCAACAACAAATTGCCTGATCTTAAATCTGTCTTGTATGTGTCATATATCCATATCTGTGTGATTACTGGAACTTTGTTTAAATGTTCGGAAAGTACTCTCTCCATATATAATTTTTTGCCTATCATGCCTTAAGAAAGAATGTCAACTGTGGTGCTTTCTGCATATTTGTTAGGGACTATGCTACCTCTAGATAGATTATCAGAGACCCACAGACAGAGCTCATTGAGCTCCTGATCACACTAAACAGGACCGCCTATGAGTTTATACCCTGATGCAGGACACTCTCTGTGTCCCCTGAAAATCATGAAAGGTTTCCTAAATGTACTTGTAAACAAGAACTCCATTACTTTGGAAGACTTTAACTACTCCTTAATAAAATGTAGCACCTACATATCCAATGTAAGATATCCCCAAATGTTCTTAAATTTAATAAACAAAAACTTCCTGACCAGATCATTAGCAAACTCACTAGAGGACATAATATTGCTGAACCAATATTTAAGAATACAGCTTGTTCAGGTACTATTTTCTTTCCCTGGATAACTCATATCATACACTAGCGGCCTTCACCTTCAAAATCTCTAACCCCACTGAAAAAATATCTTAGAATTCAAGAATTTCAAACATATCAATCTCATCATATTCTATGGCAATGTTTCAAAATTCACTAATAGCCCAGATATCACTTTAACAGGTAACTTCACAAAGGAGTTCTATACCCACTAGGATAAGTGTATAGAACTGGCAGTCCTAATTAGATCTAAATATAATGGGAATTTTAAAAGCAAACAACCCTGGTGATCCAACAACATAAATAAACTCAACAATAAAAGTATACACCAGATCAAAATACCCTCAAATCAAAGACAATATTAGGAAACTGACTAAAAATGTGAAAAATACTCTTAGGTCTACTAAAGCAGCCCATGGACATAGGTTAGTATCTGAAGCTAAGGTTAATTAGAAATCTTTATTTAGCTACATTAGAAAACTAAGAAATAACACACACTGTTGATCTGAACTTACTCATAACGGCACCACATACTCTGACCCAGTAAACATTGCCATCAAAACAGCAAACACATTCAGTGCAAATTTTACTCCAGAGATTACTGTCCAAAGTCCACTTATTCCTGTATCCCTCATAGCCCCCCATCATCACTAAAGACCATATACTGAAGACTAAAAAATATTTTGTCTATAGGACCTGATAGTATGCCTAGCTATTCAATAAACAGATCCACTTCTTAAACTATTTAACCTGAGTTTAGTCACTGGTTTTGCCCCTGACACGTGACACACAGCAGTGGTGATGCCATTCTACAAGGATGGCCATCACCACTAACCCCTGGAATTATAGGCCCATCAGCCTGACAAGTCTCATTCGCATAACTAGAACATATTATAACTGCCATGATGAACTATGATATTAAAAATCTCATTATTCTAGACATGTAGCTGGCTTTGTCAAGAGTAGATCCTGTTTAATGAACTGAGTTAACTTCTTTGAAAGGATAACACAGGCAGTTGAAGCAGGCATTCAGTCTATATGGAGTACCTTGACCTGGCCAAGGCATTTGCCACAATCCCTCTTGCTAGCATAGCTAGTAAGTTTATTGCATTACAATTACATCCCTCTGAGGTAAGATGGATAGCAAATTCGCTAAAAGACAGAACCTATACAGCGGAGGCAGCAAGTGTCTCATCAGAAAATATGAAGGTTTCTTGGGATGTCCTTCAGATCATAGTGCTAAGACCACTGATTTTGGCAATTCCTTTTCTGATTTCCCAACCATAAACGAAGACCTCTAGCTAACGAACTCTGTAGACGACTGGAAACTGTGTGTCATTGTCAAGACCCCCTCTGATACCTGAGCCATTCAGTGTGAACTTGTATTTTGTCAATGCCTACTATACCAACAATGGGCTCAAATTAAATGCTACAAAATGCAATATTGTCACATTTCACAGAAAAACCTCTCCCAGCTTACAACACAAACAACACCCCACTACAAAATGTAAATGTTGTTAGAGACCTTGGAAAGTTGGTCAATAATTTCCTCTCCTTTGATCATTATGTAACTAAAGTAGTCAGAAAGTCCTTCTAGTTAGTGTAGCTAATTGCCAAAGGAATATCATCCAGATTTAAAAAGGTAATTGTCCCTTATATTCAGCATTGAATTTAGGCCTAGTACTGAATACTATTGAATTGTACTGGTAACAAAATACGGTGGTCTAACCACGTAGTGTGTTTCGTAGCAAAAAAAAAAAAAAAATCTTCAAACAAGAATGCTGACAGCGTCTCCAAAGCTCAAAACACAGCTGACCAAAGTTCACTTAAAAAAGAACACACTTGCAGCTTCTCCAAAGTTTAAAACGTGTTTAATCCATAAAAGAAGTAGTAAGCGCTTTCGCGTAGGATCACCTACGCTTCCTCAGACATAAAAACTGTATGAAACTCTCCAGCTTTTAAACACAAAAGAGCGGGAAAATATATCAATTAACAAAACAATCATTCAATCTGCCTCATCTATTAATCAGAATTTAAAGAACCATAACAACTGCAGCAAAAAACTGCCTCCTAGATGTAAACAAAACACACTCGGGCATTACAACTCATGTCAATATGACTTCATAGATCTTACACATGATCATCATACTGTTCAAACGTTCTCAATAAACAATAAAAAGAAAATATTCATACAAAACCACATCTTACACGAATATTAAAATGTATATACTGGCAAAAATAATAAAAATCATCAGTCATGCTAACATCAACAGCAATCACATTTTCATCTTCTACATAAATAGATTAATCTAACTATGGACAAATGAATGACAACGCTAAACCACTCTGTTCCTATAAAAAGAGAACCTTCTTGAGTAAAGCCGCTAGCTATATCTTATCAAATAAGCATATTGCCATCGGACAGGCTCGTGATCAACGGCAAAGTCGCTATCACTAACCATGACTTATCTTGCTGTTTCGTAACCCTATAGTCAATCTGTGCAATTCAAAGTGTTCTATAAAATACATTCCTCGTGAGGGGTATAGATGCATATAAATAAAGATGCACCATAAAAACGAATCACGCAAAAGAAATACTTCAATACGCGTACTGACGTATGACGCGTGACTCATCCCATTAAACACAACACCCACAATGATGGCGTTCCTCCAATCCCTGCCTACATGAACTTCAAGAAGTGAACTGCCGCAAAACAATTCCAAGCAGTAGACCCTGCACATATCTGATCTCAAATCAAGCATCTCTCAGTACCGAGCTGCAACATCCTAGATCATAAACCATTCTGTCATCACATATATCATACTTAGTGGTGCATATATTTTTTTATGAAAAAAAAAAAAAAAAAAAAAAAATTTTAATAGAAAATAAATTTTTTTTTATTATACAACAAACGTATAAATGCAACGCGTGTTGACAGGCATACGCACTACTGCCAATGACAGACAACCAAAACGTTAACTCCATCAACGATGTAACCTCTTTTCCCAGAGGGAACCATTAATTAAAAAAGTATGCAGTACCAAAACAACTAAACAATCGTCGCATGAATGCTCATTGATATGTCGTACGTCACTCTAAGGAGTGAAACCGAATACTTTTTCAACCAAAATAACAAATGCATAAGCAATGATGTATAATAAATAATTCAATGATTAAACAAATTTCCCCATAACCATCAAAAAACCAACTATAAAAAATAAAAAAATAAAAAATAATAACTGTACAGATGTCTGTGAAAAGTACCCCACGTGGACTTCTCATAAGGACACCTGTTGACATCTAAACAAAATACGAATACAAGTACACCTATAGCAACAATATACACACCTACATTTCGGAATGCACAAACAAAAGCTGTACTATCCCAAAACGTCCATATATAAGGCTGCATTCCCCTGGCAACCGTAAGTCAGGATGGAATAAATGAACTGATGTAGACTCTATCGAAAAACATACTACAATAGACTCCTATCCATTCATATCCTTAAAAATGTATAAAACACAAACATGACCAAGAGTTATATTATCACAATACCTCCACATATCAGGCAACTTTCACTTGATAAATATAAACAAGATAGAACATATAATCTTGTGTTGACCCTATTAAAAACTATATTACAATAAGCTCTTACCCATGTATGTCATTTGAAATCTCCAAAACGAGGTCAAATGAAGAGCGATAAAAAGCCATCTAACATTCTGAAACAAGAAACATTGTAGAAACCATCAATTCAGAATATCCTGATCTCCTGATACAACACAGCTACCTCTCAGAACTTACAAAGTGACCACATCAAAATCCACTGTTTTATACAAATATTGGCAGAGCTATAAGGCAATTCTCAAAAGTACCAAGGAAGCAAAATTCTAACCCCCATCTCATCATGAATGATGAGAAGCCATCAGAATATACTAACAGATGTGTTTGTATTTACAGTACAGGCTTAATGGTAATAAAGTTGTTCAAGCCTGGGTATAGATGTGCCCTCATTCTCAGTATCCAATTCAATTCGGCCTTAGCTAGCATATTAGCTAAATCACCACCTCTGTGGCTAACCCTTACTATTTCTAAAACCCGAAACTCAAACAACCGATGCGTGGGATATTCCAAGGAGTACTTAACTAGGGCATTGTTCTCATTTCCTTTCTTCATATCGTATAGATGATTGTAAATCCTGTCGCTGAGTCTCCTTTTTGTAAGGCCTATATAAAAGGCTGTGCAGCTCAGACAGTGGGCAAGATATACCACATTGGTGGTCTCACAGGTGGCATGAAACTTGGGCGAAAACCTAAAGCTCATACAAGGATGTGAGAAATCTTGAACAGAGGTGATATACTGGCATCTATTACAATGATTACATGGGTATGTTCCCAATCCCAGGCTGGTGTTAATACTTGTCGCCCAAAACAATGAGTGGTTACATAAAATCATCTTCAAATTTCTACAGCTCCTAAACAGAAAACGTGGTCTATTACCTATAATCTCCCTGGTAGCAACATCCAAAGTTAACATGTTCCAGTTGTGTTTAATTACCCCTTGAATGGATCTCACATCACTGGTGTATTTAACAGTGTACCTAAGTATATCAGATGTCTGTGTTCCAGCCAAGTCCCTGTTAAACTGATGTGGTGTACCCATGGGTACATTGGTACCAGAACCCAGAACAGCATTCCTGATGCTCTTGACCATGCTAGACTTATACCCTCTGTCTCTAAATAGTGACTCCATCATATCAGCTTCCTTCTCCAATTCACAGGGATCTTTACATAACCTGCTCAACCTAATGAATTGGCTCTTGACAACGCCAAAGAAAACATGCCTAGGATGCATGCTTTCATATCTAAGAATCGAGTTCCTCCAGACAGGTTTCCTATACAGTGTTGGAATAATCTGTCCTTTCTCATTGATATTTAACGTCACATCTAGAAAAGGGATGGATGAATTAGAGTACTCCTGTGTGAATGTTAAGAAAGTGGTGGTCGACTCTATTTCTGACCAAAACATCTCAAAATCAGATTGTGTACCTTCCCATATGATAATAATATCATCTATCATTTAGTATTGGGGCTGTTTCCTGTATTCTACTATTGAATTGTACTGAATACACTGCCCCCTTTGGGATTTATCTCACTAGACATATCAAACAACTAATCAGACTACAGAGGTTCCTAAATAAAAAGATCACTAGCTTAAAAAAAACAAGTTACCAGAAAAGACTGGAAACACTGTTTCTTTATTTGGTATCTCACACACTCCTAAAGGGAGATCTATGTCTTGACTTTTGTGCCATTAGGGAACCAGTGGTCTTGGATCTTTTGTATCATCAAAAATCAAATAGTCTAGCAAATACCAGAATCAGGGATCTAAACTTTCTCCAGCAGATAAATAAAACATGGTAGGAAGATAGGTTCATCACACAATGCCTTCCTCACCTCTGGAGTAACTCCTAATGCAAAATAAGTACTGTGATACTTTAGCTACATTTAAACGGGACCTTGCTGATTGGATGGGAATTCAGAAATTCACCCCTGGCTTGACTGAGCTAGGGAACTGACAAGGCATAAATGGTTGCAAGTCTCGGTTACTTTGTACTTCCTTTTATTCCTATGATTCCTTAACCTACAATTAATCCATTACTTCAGCTGTTTTTGTATCTGTGCTAATTAATAGATCCCAGTCATAACTGCTCAGAGCAGTGTCAATTTCAAGATAACTACTACCTGGAAATTCTGGAATTTGGTCCTGTTTGTGGCTTTGACTTTTCCAAAACACAACAGTATTATTGCCTGACTCTGTATTGAAGTAATAGTATGGTAGAACTGCCCAATATTACTATGCATAGTGTTTAAAATGCTGTTAGTCCTTGATGCTTTCTTTACTGTCTGTTTCAGATATTTTTAATAATGAAAGCTACTAATGTTTGTATATATCAGATGAACAGTACTCTGAAAAGCAAATGTTTGGACTGTTTAAGCTATTAGACCGAAGTATTTCACTTAGTATGTGGGCATACTTCTCAACCTCTCAACACAAGAAATCTAGACAAAGCCAAAAATAATGGGAGAGACAAATGCCTAAAAATAGGGACAGATTTTATATATTACTCTTACTAACTTAGAAAGTTGCTAGAATAGCAGGATTTCTGTTAGCATGCATTTTCTGAATGGTATGAAGTTTGAAACTCCAGGTATATCATTATGTATGTCATTATTTAGTGACTTCAATCCTAACTGACTTTCCAGAAAAACATAACTTTTATGAGGAATGGACCAAAAATAAGAGGCAAAAATTTGGACAGTTGACAGGTATGTTTGTGGGTGATTCAGTACTGGCTAGCACATTTGAAATTGTGACCATGTTCAGCTGAATCTTAAATAGAACAAAGACTGTTTTTTCCTACATGAGTGATTAGTAGCTCATACTTATTGTGATCCTGCAGCTATTTTAATCAAGCTCTTATGTGCCATGATTTACCCTCAGCTGATGAGACAAACGTTTGCTCTACTTGTTATGGAATCAAAGCCACAAAGACAGCACCTGTACTTGTACCTATACATGGAAATCCACATCTCACCCACACCACCAGCAAAGGTAACCACCATGCAGACCTTCTCCAAAGCTGACTTTGGGCTCCTAATAACAGAGATGGCTAACTTCACAGCACCCATGCAAATGGAAAATAGGTGCATGACCGCCGAATCATACACCAATGCACTGTATGAACACGTACATAAATGCATGGAACTAGCCATACCCAACAGAAGCAAGATGATCTCCTCCAAAAAAGGAAGCCAGTCTGGTGGTCCCCTGCCATTAACAAACTCTACAACAGAAGGAAGAAACTGTGGCAGAAAAAGGTGAAGTCACAAGACTGGAAAAACTCCCTTATTAGCCTCAACAAAAAGTTGAGATCCCTCATCAAAGCCTCTAAAGCTAGCTATAAAGGCAGAATTGCGGCAGATACTAAAAACAATCACAAAGCCTTCTACAGTAATATCAAGAATCTCCATGGCAATACCCAGATTTGCTCTGAGTTACTGCACAATGGTACCTCCTATACCGAGCCAACAGATATTGCCAGCATACTGGCCGACAGATTCAGTGCCAACTTTACCCTCCCAAAGGATCAATCACAATTATTTATTTATTATTATTATTTATTTTACATTTGTTAACCGGGATAGTCCAACTGGATACATGTCCATTTTCAGTGGAGGCCTGGGGAGAAAAGCTCCAAAGAAACATGCTGGAAGAATGCCAGGCACCCAGTATTACTGCAGCACAGGTTAAAGCTACATTGTGCAAGGCCAAGAATACAGCTTCCATGCAACCTGACAATATCCCTGGCTGTGTTCTACATGAACTACAAAGTGAACTGGCACCATACCTGTGTGCCATGTTCAATCACAGCCTCACCTCAGGCTTTGTCCCTACAGAATGGCGCACTACTACAGTCATCCCTCTCCATAAAGGGGAAGCGACTACAGACCCTGGGAATTATCGCCCCATTAGCCTGATGAGTCTGATATATAAGGCTATGGAGCGCATCATCATGGACCTAATTAACAAGGATATAGGGGAATCACCAAACTCTGGATCCCACGCAATTTAGTTTTGTGAAGGGTAGATCATGCCTGCTCAACCTGGTTGACTTCTTTGAGTCAGTCACCAGAGCTGTGGATGAGGGAAGGCAGTTCATATAGCCTACCTCGATCTGGCCAAGACCTTTGATACCATTCCCCACTCAGGAATTATTGATAGACTCACCAAACTAGGCATCAACCCCTATATCACTAGGTGGGTTGAAAATTGGCTCTCAGATAGAACCCACAGTGTGAAAGTAGCAGACGCCAAGTCAGATTGTCGACCAGTCACGAGTGGAGTCCCACAGGGATCAGTCTTGGGTCCTTTCCGGTTTGACATCTACTTCTCAGAAGTCCAGGCCAACACAGAGGGACTCTGGATGACCAAGTTCACTGATGATTGCAAGCTGGGAGCCATTATTAACTCCCCAAGTGATGTAGATATCCTACAAAAGGGCCTCTTTGAGACCAACAACTGGTGTTGAAACCATGGCCTTAAATTTAATGCCAAAAAATGCGTCGTCATTCCCTCTGGGAAAAACTCAGTCCCCACTAATTACCACATTGATGGTAGCCCACTGAACACTGAAGGCATTATAAGAGATCTGGGGACACAGGTTGACAGCAACCTCTCCTTCGACCACCACATTGCCACTGTGGTCAGAAAGTATTTCTATGTGGAACATCTCATTACCAAGGGTTTTGCATCCAGGAAGAAAGAGGTCATCATCTCTCTCTACTCCTCCCTCATTATACCAATAATCAAGTATAATGCCCCCATTTGGAATGTATCTCACTAAACACCTGCTACAGCTGTAAAGGCCACAAAAGTACCTCACAAAGAGGATCCTAGGCCTTAAATACATGCCCTACATAGACAGCTCAAAAAACTCCAGCTTTTCTCTGTCTCATATCGTCTATTAAGAGGCGATCTCTGCTTGACTTACAAAGCCATGTTTGACCCAGCCCTCTTAGAAACATTACACCTAAAGAAATCACAATCCTTCTGCACCACATGCCCAGGGACCAAAACCTCATTACCACAATCAACAGAACATGCTGGAGGGACAGGTTCATAACCCAGAGACTGCCATTGCTCTGGAATAGACTTCCCATACATGTCAAACAGAGCACCTCACTGGCCCTTTTCAAAAGAAATCTTGATGAGTGGATGGAAATAGAAAGTTCACCCCGGGGATCACTCCAGTGGCTCTGCTTGATAGAGGAACCGGGAACTAATGGCGGCATGATGTCAGGGCACTACTATGGGCTAGGCTTGTAAAGTGTCCAAGGCCGTTGGCCTAGTACACACCTATGAACCTATGTAGAGTGCTTGGTTAACCTTAATGATGAGCACTTGCACTGAAAGTTTCTAATTTTATGAACAGTATCTGTGAGGGTACTGTGCACATGTTCCCGGATGCTCTTCTTCAGTGTATGGGTTTCAGCATTACTTCAGATTTGGGCGAAATACCAGTATTCATACAGTAGTGGCTTACTTTGTTACAGGGTGCAGGTCATGTGAAATAAGTTCATCAGTGCAGAAAATAGATTCACATACAGCGATAACTATGAACTTACTAAGTTCCACAGGAAAAGGTAAGCATTTATACCTCTTTTAGACATTAGTGTTCATGTTGTCCAATAAAGGCTCTTTGTTAAGTATCTTGCATTTACTACACTGCTTCAGATACCCTCTTCAATCAAGGTACAGAGGTTACATTCAAGAGCAACCAACATTCAACATCCAACGCCTCCATCATCTCTTCCCTGTTCTTCTTATGTTCTCCGCACCATCCGTGCCTTCACAATAATTAGTCTGACTCAATCTCTGCCCCCAAAACTTTCAGCAACTTTTCTCAATTAGTAACTGGTCTATTTTTTCTTTATTGTTATCTCTCCCTGATAATATAGCATTATTTACCTGTGTTATCTTTCCATAGTTATGTACATACGTAAAGTATTTGGTAACATATAGTCTAATATTAGAAATGTGTATAAACCTTAGCCTATATATGTAAAACTGATGTATTAAAAGCTCTGTATTACACTGTATGTATGTGTTACTTCTCTTGTAATGTTTCGATATTTTGTACAATTGCTTTTCTCCCTGGGCCACCACTGAAAAAGGAACTGTATCCATTTGGACTTTCTCAGTAAACAAATGTAAAATAAAAATAATAAATAATAAATTCTATGACAACTAATACTTTTTCTGCAAAGTTGTTGATGGGCTAGGTTTACTCAGACTCGCTGTAGATGCTTTGATATAACATAATCTCTTTCCTAAGAATTCAGTATAGAGGTGTAAATTGACACCAAAGATTGCAGCTGGACTCATTATTATCAACTCCATTTTCCTATTTTTACATGGGATCAGGGTTTCATGTCACCCCTCTTGATTCACATCTCTCTCGATTCAGAAATGCTGTCCTAACTTCTTCGCTCATGCCTCACTGTCCGGGGTCTTATCTCATGCGACCCATATTTTGTCTGAACTTCCTTTTTTCTTCTTGCCTTTTCACTGTCTCTCTCTCTCTCTCTCTCTCTCTCTCTCAAATCTACTTTACCAAATCATCTTCTGTTTCCTTGCAAATGTGACTGAACCCTTCTCCTTGACCTTTTCTGCAGTTGGTACTGCTCAGCTGCTTAACCTTCGCTGCCCAGGTTTCTGTACCATACAGCACTGCTGGTCTAACCACTGTTTTGTAGACCTGACTTTTTAGCTTCTTTGCCATTCTTCTGTCACACCGTCCCTAGCACTTTCTACTAGTTGGCTGCAGCATCTTTGATTCTAGCTTTGACCTCATCATTAAGATTTTCCTTCTACTCAACCAGTCTTTCCAAGTATTTGAATCTATAAAAATGTTCCATTATTTTCCCATCTATTTCATATTTCAAATGTGTCTGATTCTCTCCATTTGCTGTCCTTAACACTGCCTTGTTTATATTCAGATTCATCCAGTATGCCTTCAGATTTTCATTTTAGGTCCCCATCATGTGCTGAATTTCCTGTTCAGAATCTGTTTGTAGTTTTGTAGTACCATATAGTCTGTATACATCAGCTTGATTAATCTGCCTCCTTCCTGTCTGTTTACTGATGTAGGTCATCACCATTATGAACAAAACTGGATTCAAAGATGAACCTCAATGTACAGTCACTCCCACAGAGAAACCCTCTGTAAGTTCAAACACTGTTTGCACTTGTGTTATTGAGTCTTTGTACATATACTTCTGCCAATGTTTCTAGGACTTTAGACCATTACAGAACTGCCCAAATCAGTTTTCTTGGGACCTTGTCATATGCGTTCTCCACATCTAGCAATGTCAAGATTTCCTCATCTCCAGCTTCTCCTCCAATATCTGTCTTACCACAAACACTGAGTCAGTTGTACTACATCTTGATCTAAATACGAGCTATTCATCTCCCATTTCCCTTTCTGCTTATCTGTGTATTCATTTATCAATCACCCTCTCTAGCACTTTCATGGAATGTGACAGGATTTTATACCTTTACACTGCCCACTGTTGTGAATACCCCCTTTGTTTTGTAGAATGGCACTAGAAGGCTTATTCTCCACTTGTCTGGTCTACATCGCCGTCTCCATATCAAGATGAGCACTCACAGGAACCATTTCTCCCCTAACACACCACACATCCTGATCATATTTGCTGGATTTCATTTGGGCCTGCTATTTTCCCCAGACATTGTTTTCCTTTGTGCATTCTATACTTCCTCTTGGGTGGCTACTCCTTCCCCTTTCATCATAGGCTATGTATGCAGCAGTACAGCTTCTGTGGGATTTTCATCATTCAGACGTTTTTTGAAATACTCCTTCCCTCGGCCCTTGATGTCCTCTGGGCTGGTGAGTAGACTGATGCAGACATCTTTTATAAACATCATCTGCCAACTATCTTCTTTATCTTTCTTTTGTTGCCTTACAGCATGATAGAGTTTCTTTGTACCACCTACTGAGTCACTCTCCAGATGCTGGAGGTTTTCCTGATGCCTTGTTTTCTGCCATTTTGAATGCTGTCTTAGCCTCTTTGTTATCCAGTCAGCATTTCTTCTTAGCCTGATCTGTATTTTTTTATTTCCCACTTCTTCCTGTACTCCTTTTTTTGTTTACTTCTTGGACTTCTGCATTCCACCACTAACTTTCCTTAATGTAGCTTATTTCCATACCTGGCTCAACCACAGATCTGTTCTACGATCTTCACTCATGCTGGTTTGATACTTTGCCATTCTTCTTCTGATCCATCTGCTTCCCCTTTCTCTTCTTCATAAGTGCCAGAGCCGAGAATATTTCCTTTAACTCTTGTGCTTAAACTTCAGTCAACCTCCAGGAATTTAGTTTAGTCTCCACTGATCTTAAAACCTTCTCTGACCACTGCTTGCATATGATTGTGGCCATTGGTGATTTATGCTGGGAGCCAACTATTTCAATAGGGAAGACTTTGCCATCTCTGATTTGACCCCAATGCCCTTTCCAAACTAGGAGAAAGTCTACTTACGTTGCATGCAGGCTAAGCTTGTATGCGATCTTGTACCTGTTTCTCTTGGAAAACCATGTGCTGACCAGCATTAAACCATTTGCAGGACAGAAGCCTAGAATGGCTTCTCCTTCATTAATCCTGTTTCTCCAATCATGCAAACCCAGGGAATCTATATATAATGTTCTGTATGCCCTGTCTTGAGCAATCTGGTCATCCATTATTAAGACCATCTAATTTTTCCCCACTTTACGGAGGAGATCTTGCTACTCATGACCGAATATCATCTTTTCTTCACCATCACATCCCTGTTGTAGAACACAGGCTAAGAATATGAAGCCTGCTCTTTTTTTTGATAGTGCTTTACCTTCTGACTGCTCTGAATCTGTCACTGATTTTGATGATACCCCTCTTTGTCTTCAACAGACTCTCTCTCTTTCTCTCACCAAAATTCCCACAGTAGTTCTAGCTTGTTTATCCTCCACTGACAAACTAAAGGAAGGCAAACTAGACTAGAAAATCACAACTTGCTGTTATTATACTGTAGATTATGAACAGTAAATACAATTTTATAAATTATAAAATGTTTAAAGAAAGCCAGTCAGAACTATTAATATCTAATCCAGTTTTTATATTTATGCACACACTCTATTCAAAACAGTTAATTACACAAACTGAACTCCAATAAAAATCTAAAGTCAAGGTCTTCTCCTCTCTTTCTCTCTCTGTTTGCTGTTCCATACTATATCAGGTAAGTAATGCGGTCTCCAGTAGGTTGCAACTTTCTTCCTGGCAGGCAGAACATCATCCACTGGAGAGCTGCACGTTTTCTTGGGTATCTTGAAGGTAATTCCTGTTGCCTGCAAGTATTATTAGTCTAGGGAATGGTGAGTGAAACAAAGGATTATATTAACATGGTTCTTGTAGCTGCTGTCTCAGTTTAGCTTACAACAAGCAACTGACAACAGAAAGAAAAATCCAGTTAATCCACAGTTTATATTGATTACATGGCTATGCAGTCTTGTTAAGGTCCACTCCAACCTCCAGTGAGCAAGTACTTAAGATACAGCCCACCAGGTAAAATCTTGCACAGTACAATGTCTCTGTAGAGAAATCACTGTAAGAATCAGCTACTGACTTTAAGAAGATAGCTGAAACTGACATAAAATAAAATAGAACCAGTGACAAAGCAACTGTCTTTTATCTGTCAGTACACCTTATAGAAGCATGCAGCTTTGATAAATCAGTCTGCAAATAACATGAAGTACAGCAGCAGTGTCAGTGGTGCAGCAGGTAGCACACTCACCTTTTATGCAGATGGCTGTGGGTTCCATTCCCAGAACAGGAAGATAAATTACTGACACTGCAGTGCAGCATAAAGGGGGAAGGGAGCTACAATCCTGAATGTGTTGCCCTTCAGATGAGATTTTAAACTGATATCCCATCTCCTTGCATTGGTGGTAGCCCAAGTGGGTTTAAAAGATCCCATAGCAACTATCAAGTTCTCTAATGCCCTGGCCATAATTCTTCTAGTAGTATAAATACTACCCCAGGTATCTGCTGAAAAAAGGCCACTAGCCTAGTGGGACTAACCTTTATTTATTTAACATTTGTTTACCGGGAAAGTACAACTTGGAATAAGCCAATTTTCAGCAGAGGCCCAGGGAGAAATGCTCTAAACATATGACTTTGTAACATGGGAGGAACCCAGTGTACCTAGAGGAAACCCACACGAATGCAGGGAGGACATGCAGACTCCACACAGAAGGCACCCCAGCTGAGAATGGAACCAGAGAACCTCTCGCTGTGAGGCAACAACCAAACTGCTGCACCACTGCATTGTCCTGATCAACAAAGGATAAAAATAAATAAAATAAACAACCTATTGCCATGCTCACTATTCTGAGCAACTTACATCACTAACAAACTTACATCACTGACAAATAAACAATCCTGCATCAGACCCCATGTACCCTCCATCTCCCTTACCTTCCAGCCATTAATGAACCACAGCAGCTACACGTGCTGAATCAGCAAAGCAAAAGAGGCCAGAAAGCCATACACAGAGTAATGACCATAAAAAAATTATACACCACCACTGTAAAGGCATATTTATATAGCCAACAGAGCTACAACTTCTAACCTGACTTGTGATACTTTCCAGATGACAAAACCATCTCACAAAACAAGTGGGCACCACTAAATATTCCTGCCCTGGACACCCCCCCCCCCAAAAAAATGTTTTTTCTCTAATCACTCAAGGCAAAATCCCCAGATACAAGCCAAAACATTTCATTAGTCATTTTCAAGTTTCTACTTTACAAACTAGCCAGTATTCAGTTTCATAGCACTTTATTATGGCTGTCTTCCATAATACTTTCACAAAAGTATGAATGAAGTATCCCAGACCACCAAAAGCTACCTCAGTGAAAATCTTTAATAGTGCCTACAAGTTTATTGACTTGTAAAAACTAAAAAGGGAATCCATCCACACCTGGTGCGCTATACCTACAAAAATTCTAAATTATGAAAAGAGCCTCTTAAGAGCTTTTACTTCCTGAGATGCAACAGAATACAGCCCCTCATGTCTACCCCACAGAAGAGGCCTGACAGTACTTCCATGTTTTTGAAATTTGCTCAGCAAAAAGTTTCCTGTCTCCTGCAATAACCTTTCCTTATCTGTCTGCAAACATCCTCCATGCACACTACCCTCATCAATTGACCATCAGTGCAGTCTGACAGCCAGAAATGGTCAGATTACTACATCATGTCTCTAATCTCTGACTCCCTTTCCTATGAATTGTCTTTTGCCTGCACCCTGGTCTCACCCCTACAATACAAATCCACCTTCTTTTTACTTTTGTACCTGTTTCCCTTTTAATACAATCACAAACCCTTCAGCTTTAGAACCACATATCAGTGCAAGCAGAAATATCGCTGTGAGGCATAATCAACTTCGTGACTGAAGCAGTCATTCTCCCAAACTTTTGAACAAGTGGGAACAAACCCCACAATCTCCAACTGGCTATACCCCATTTGATATTCTTGCACTGGCCCAGTAATCACAGATCCTCAATCCTCACCAGTGGCAACAGTGGGGAATGTACACATTGGGAGGATGACAAGTACACACACAGTAAAGGGCAATTTCCCTTAAGAGCACACAGAGATCACAGTCAGTGTGGGACTGGTTTTGCCTTCTTTCTCCACATCCCCAATAAGTCTCCCCACTGACACAGCTATAGGGTTCAAATCTCAGCTGAGTGGACAAACCAAGATCTCCAGTACCCTCTCTGACCAACCACTGCTTTATGTCCCTGCCAAAGTAGTTCACACACACACACACACACACACACACACACACACACACACACACACACACACACACACACACACACACACTTTGAGATTTCATTTATATACAAACACAAACACACACACCTGGGGAAGGCTGGCACAGGTTTATTACTTATGGCCCCTTCTGCCCAAACTATAAGGTAGTTCTAACTGCCACCAGTCAACTCTTTATCAGCTGCTTAATGCCCTTAACAAAGCTGAGTGGCCTACCTACGAACTCCAGTACCTTCTCTGACCAGCCATTGATTCGTGTCCCTGCCCAAGTAGCTGACACACACACAGATGCACACACACACACACACACACACACACACACACACACACACACACACACACACACACACACTTGGGGAACGCTGGCACAGGTTTATTAGCTATGCCCCCTTCTGCCCAATCTATAAGGTAGTTCTGACTGCCACCAGCCAACTCTTTATCGGCTACTTAAGGCCCTTAACAAAGGGTGTCCAATCCTACTGTGTAATGTTACTATTATCCAATGGTAGTCTGACCAAGAGCAAGGCTATTTAGGAGTGGCCTGTACAGCGTTACCATATAGATATGAAAGTACTCTCAGAGCTTAAATATGTCTCACAAATATCAGCCACAAAGACAAGTTTAAATATATTTAATAATAAATAATAAGAAAACAAGACAATACTAAATATGTATTCACAGTGACTTCAGAGTTCAAAATCACAGGAAATATTTAAAACAACATTGCAGGACAGTCTCAAATAAAGAAAAAAAACATCTAAGCTATACTTTACTATATTCTTATCTGAATCTAAAACAGTTACTATGCCCTCAAAACTTACTTCCAGAACAACACACAGGCAGAAGTGCAGAAGGTGGTGATGAGTGGATGTTTCCGGATCAAAGACAAAATACAAAATTCAGTCACTCTCTGACAGAGTTCTTAAATTAATATCAAATATTAATGCTGGGTTACCTTGGATGACATCACTTTTTGTCACCTGACTTTTAGTTTCCAAGCTAAACCCCCTTTGTCAGAAACTAACAGAATTTAATATCTCTGTGTGCAAAATACATATCTCTCAGATGTTTGAAGACCCTGGAAGTCTTAAAACAATAAAACACTTCTGCATCTCAAACCTAGTGTTTAATTATCTTCCAAGACAATACAAAAACTTCTAGCTCTAGACATTGTGTCTGCTACTGAACTGAAACTGAGAGATAACTTTTATAGCACAATTGTAAAATAATTTAATTTCAACTTATTTTCTTGAAGTTTTGCAAGTTAACCCTCTATGTTCTAATTTTTACTGTTAAAACATATACATTTACACAGTTACAATAGTTTATATGCATTTTGCTCTAAGCCAGCACGGCATGCTATGGTTAAATTTTAGCTCAGTACTTTACACCTTTACCCACACTTTTGTATGAATCATATCAATATTCACAAATGACTTAGAATTATTTACAAAATTCCAAATAGCTGGACTGGCAGTATTTCCTTCTGTGACACCCCATACATAAATGTAAGGCAAGGAAGAATTCTTATGGTCAGCTGCCTATGACATAGCATCTGGAGAGATAAAAATGTAATACAGCTACTGACAAATGCTACCCTATGTGCTCTACCAGCTTAAGAAATAAGTTTTGTAACTGTCCTGCCTGGGACATTGCATATGGCATATTTTATTTGTTTCCCTGTGCCCTCTCTGTTTTGTAGAAAACAATTAAAATCCAAATCCTACAGCACACAGGAATCCCTATCTCAGAAGTAGTAACTAATATCTGCCCTGGACAGATCATCACATAGACCTACCACATATGATCCACACTCTGCCATTGCCATACCTTCTTTGTCCTCTTATAGAGAACAAACTGAATCCCTTTCCACAGCACACAATGATTTCTCTTAAGAATGGTGTAAAGCTTTTAAATAAAGCTACTCTACACTATACCAAAAACAATGATACAAAATATATACCAGCAAAGCTCTGTCTAACCATATAACAGTATTCCCCAAAGAATTGCACTTTGAAATGCACCAGAATGCTCACCTACAAACCCTACTACACTGCCATAGACCACATTATATGTGCATTCCCTCGCCACCGACTAAGTACAGCCTCATGTTCCTCCATACCCCTCTGTCAAATGTCCTACAGAAATAACATATCCAGTTTTCTGATTTATAAAAATGTTTTCATTATTGTGTTAACCTGCACCAATCTGATTAACACACTGAGCTCTAAGATGAAGCTGTTTCTTCAGAAGATCTTGGTAAAAACATTCCTGTGACCCAACTAGCATACATTGGGTAGATGGTCAGAATGATTGTTTTGAACAGATAATAATGTACCTGCCTTTTACCTTCCTTCAATCCTTTAATCATCATTTTTCTCACCTTCCTCACAAACCTCTCATTCTCAAACTATCTAAACAGTCCTCTTCTGAATATGAAAGACCAGAAACAGTAAAATGTTTTTTTCTCAAACCATTTTTTTTAACTGTTAAATACAAATCCCAGTGAAGTTCATGACCTTGTAGATTCTCAAGGTTGCCATTAAACATTAACTCTCCACTGCTTTCAAGTTTGAGGAATCAGTTCAAAATGCCCCAAACCTCAAATCCCTTGCTATTCACTCTTCTATTCCAGGGCATGGCTAGAGGTGGGTTGTTACCTATGTGACAAATGGTGGAGACCAGGAATCTCAAAGGTTAACTCACTATGGGAGTAGCATAATGTCCAGTACTCAGTGGGTGGAACAGCATAATGTCCAGTACTCAGTGGGTAGATGCATGTACAAACTCTGTTGATGTTGCTGCATGTCAGTCTCCTTGCCAGGAAACTTGCTAGCCGCCACCAATGGCCTTGTCTGCAGTTCCCCATAGGGATCTTTGCTTCTGAGGGCCTTGGTTAAACTATGCTGCAAGGTAGACACAATGAAGAGACACATCCTTAGTTATCTAATAATGAACGTAAGGGGTGTATGGGGAAAAAAGACAGGAGTGTGAAATCTGAGGCAAAGCAAAGATGTTGGGTGGGTAAGGGGGATAAAGACTACTTTTAACAATACACAAACACAGACTCTTCTGTGGAGAAGTGGGAATATTCCCTACAGACGTGCATAATATAATGAACTTTCAATTTCTTCTGAGGGAAAATGACATTTCTTTTTTTGCTGCAGTTTTGGAGCTCTGGCACAGATGCGTCGCTATTGTACAATGTCTCAAAGGCTAACACATGAACAAACAACAAACACACACACACATGCACTCATGCAGACGTATATACACACACACACACACACACACACACACACACACACACACACACACACACACGCGCGCGCACGCGCACTGGAAACCTGCTTTAACTCACTTTTGATTCTCAACAATACAAATTTCTTACATTTAGAGAAAACAGAAAACATTCTTTAGTGAAAAAGGTGTTTTTTCTTTAGTTGGGTTTACCGAAAAGAGATTCAGTGAATACTGTTTCAGCAAACCACCATTTTTTTTTCTAACCTGAAAATGCCTGTATCTGTCCATCCATTTCTTATAAACCTTGTCATATATTTAAAGCAGCCTTGTGACACACAATAACTGTCATGTAAATATAATGAAATATGTAAATGTTATTAGCTTATTCATGTTTTACTGAGACATGTAGATACACAAAATCAGCAAAATAACAACTGGACACCACATATAATTAATAGATAGGCAGCAGGCCTGTGTCATCTAGTTTATGAATGTTTGTTATTTTAAAAAAGCCCATTATATGCTAGACCTTCTAGAGTTAAAATATACATTTTAACCTACTAACCAAACATATGTCATCTACTTTTTAATATTTCACTTGTGTTTGCTATTCCTTTTGTGTTACTAGCTTACTAGCACAGAGATATGGCATTTGTTTCCCATCAAGAACTGACTAGCAATTTCTAAATCAAGTTTATCTATCAACTAAGATCATCTCGTATCTCCATCTTAGAGGGGGTTCTCATTGATATGTGTGCTATCTGGCCACCACAGTGCAGAAAAGAAGCCACAGTTAGAAGAAGGACAGTTTACTACTGGTTCATGGCAGATGTTTGTAGCACATGTGTATATCAGGGCATGCCCATGACTCAAATTAATGTCAATGTGTATTGTGCACAATGAGACAGAACAATTACAAACACCCTCCCCTCCCCCACACACACTTAAGTATGATGGTTTATCAACCACCATCTCACTAATCACTCTTGAAGAGAATGTTTAGGCAGCTACTTTGCACTTTAATTAATGCAAGCTATATAAAGTTTTAGCTTTTCTAATTCAACCTCACAAATGTAGAACTTTTTTTTTTTGTTTTCTATAGGAAATCATTGCCAGAGTGGTTTCTAAGTGTATATCATCAGTGATTCCGCCATTTTGAATTATTTCCTTTTTCTTTGTGTGTCACAGGTTGATGTGTGTGTGGACGGGGGAGGTGGGGGGCTTGCTCTCCACATAGGGGAAGCAAGAGTCTTTCCCCCATCCAACAAATACCTACATTTTATTTTAACCATTGGGATGAGTGCCTGATCTATGGAAATCACAGAGCTGGTTCGCCACTGAGTTGTAACTTAATCAGTCATAGTGGAAGCTGAAAAGATGAATGGATATAACAGCGGAGTTACAAAGGCAACATGATGTATGCTGATAATACACAGGGCTGTACAATCATTTATCTGGAATAAAATTGTATCTGGAAGAATGTCATGGTAAAACCTCTCCCTAAGAAACCCAAGTCCTCTAATCCATCAAATTTTCAGCCCATTTCTTTTTTCCCTACCTTAGGAAAGATTCTGGAAAAAATTACTTTATATGAAACTCACTCTATACATCAACCAAGACCACCTTCTCTCTGAAAAACAGCATTTTTTTGTCAAGTCACAGTACATCCAGAGCTATCTAAACACTCAGAGACAACAGGCTTCTTGGAATTAGCAAAGGTCTAATTACTGTAGCAAGTTTTATTCACTTCACCAAGGCCTTTGATCTTGTTGATCACTCATTTCTCCTACACCATCTCGGTGAAATAGGCATTAGTTACGACACACTATCATTCCAAAAATAAGTTCTCAGTTAATTTCCATTCATCTACCATATTATCCATCATATACCTCTCAACTGTCCAGATTTTTGCAGAATGTCCAGCTTTTTATCTCATACTTTTGATCTGTTCCTCATAAAATGTTTGTTTTTTTGTCAAATCACTGAGGATAGAAATCACTAAACAATGACATAGATTTGAGTTTCAGACTTTGTATCCCACAGAAAATGCATGTTAACACAAATCCTGTAATTCTAACAACTTTCTATTGTTGTAAAAGCAATATTTAAAATCTGTCCCTATTTTTGGACCTTTGTCTCCCCATTAATTTAGGCTTTGTTCAGATTTCTTGTGCTAAGAGGTTGAGAGGTATGATCCATCTCTATGTGGATACGTGTCCCTCAGGGATCTATTCTGACACCACTCCTCTCTTCTATTGACATTAACAATCTTCCTTTTGACTTTTTGACAGTGATCAGAGCTGCGGATGAAGGCAAGTTGGTTCATACAGCCTACCTGGATCTGGCCAAGGCCTCTGATACCATTCCCTACTCAGGAATCATAGAAAAGCTCACTAAGCTAGGCATCGACCCCTGTATCACTAGACGGGTTGCAAACTAGCTCACAGATAAAAACCCACAGTGTGAAAGTAGCTGACTCCAAGTCAGACTGCCGACTACACACGAGTGGAGTCCCACAGGGTTTGGTCCTGGGTCCTCTCCTGTTTGGTATCAACTTCTCTGAAGTCCAGGCCAACACGAAGGGATTCTGGCTGACAAAGTCCACAGACGATTGCAAGTCGGGAGCTATTATTAACTCCCCAAGTGATGCTGACATCCTACAGAATGGCCTCACTGAGACCAAAGACTGGTGTTAGAACCATGGCCTTAAGCTCAATGCCAAAAAATGTGTTGTCATCCCTTTTGGGAAAAACTCGGTTCCCATGAATTACCACATCGATGGTAGTCCACTGAACACAGAAGGTGTTATAAGAGATCTGGGAACACAGGTTGACAGCAACCTCTCTTTTGACCACCACATTGTCACTGTGGTCAGAAAGTCCTTCTATGTGGTACATCTCATTACTAAGGGTTTTGCATCCAGGAAGAAAGAGGTCATTGTCTCCCTCCACTCTTCCCACATTAGGCCAATCATTGAGTACAATACCCCATTTGGCATGTACCTCACTAGACACCTGCAACAACTGGAGAGGCCGCAAAAGTACCTCACAAAGCAGATCCTATATCTTAAACACTTGTCCTATATGGACAGACTCAAAAAAGTCTAACTATCTCTGTCTCATATCGCCATCTTAGAGGCGATCTCTGCTTGACTTACATTGAAATGTCTGACCCAGTTCTGTTAGAAATGCTACATCTAAAGAAATCCCAATCCCTCTGCACCACACACTCCAGACACCTCAACCTCATTACCACAATCAACGGAACGTACTGGAGGGACAGGTTCATAACCCAGAGACTTCCCATGCTATGGAATAGACTTCCCATACATGTCAAGCAGAGTGCCTCGCTGACCTTCTTTAAGTGAAATCTTGATGAGTTGATGGGAAATAGAAAATTCACCCCCGGGATAACTCCAGTGGCTCTACTCAATAGAGGCACTGGGAACTAAGGTCGGGTGGCACGATGCCAGGGTAATCCTATGGCTAGGCTTGTAAAGGCCCCAGGGCATTAGAGTAGTACACACCTACAAACCTATGAACATATAACACACATTGATAAAGTACAATTACACAGGTACAGAAGCACAAAACTATACATTTAACATAGCATAAAAATCAGATGATAATTCATTAGCTATACATAAACTAAAGTAGTTTGAGAGAGGGTGCATTAAGCAGTTACAAAATGAACACCTTAAACTGATACAATCAAAAAACATTCAGTGTGATATAGCATTATACTAATATAAAGTATATTCCATCTGTCTAAACTTAGGAGCAGGAGTAGCTGTTGCAAGGAAAAGTATGAAGAATAATACTTGTGAGATACAGAGAGGACAGCTGCCAGACAATAAGGGAATAGTGTTTGATATAAAGAGCAAAGGTGGTGGTACTACTCTAATATTTCCCAACACCTACCACATTTCCCCTAACAGCAAACCAATATCAAAATTCAGTTCAGCAGAACTTCTTATTGCTTTCCTCAAAATAAACAATTATAAACAAATACGTATGACTGTCCTTTACATCCTTCCTGGTGACAATACACCTATACTGGAAGATATCCTACATTGGATATCCATAACATTTCCACAAGAAAAAAACTACTACTAGGTGATGTGAATGTCAGTTGGTTGGACATAAACTCTAACTTCCCTACATCTCGTATGAACTTATATGGTTTCACACAACTAAATAATAGCCCCACACATTATAGCAAGACCTCAAATTCCCTATTAGATTGGATCCTAGTATCAGACACTATAAAATACTCCACAGCAGGTACAATGTCAGAATCTCTCAGGCATCATCTCCCAGTCAATAGGACCAGACATCTCACACATCCACTTAAACAGCATATTTATTAAACAGTACACGACCTTTCCAAGTTTAACCCAGAAATGTTCATTACTACACTGTCATCTATTTACTAGAACTTCTTAAAAATCTTCTCCTTAGACAATGCTGTAAATGAATGCAATACAACTTTTCTAAATATCCTAAATAGCCTTGCACCTCCTAGAAGGAAGAGAATAAAAACAAATAATGCAACATGGCTATCCAAAAAGTGTAGTATGCTAATGCAGGATAGAGAAAAAGCATCGAAAGAATGGCAAAAATTTAAAACACCTCAATATCTTGAAAACTTCAGAATGTTTCACAATCATACTAAAAATCAAACAAATGAAGACAAAAAACTATACAATAACAGCTTTCAGAATAATACTAAACAACAGCCTTAAAAAAGTTTAGACATCCATTAAAAAAGAAGTTATGTATTACCATAATGTTCCAGCTGTGTTGTAGATCTTTATTCATTCATTATTGTTAGGACTTTGGTTCCATCCTCAGAACTGACACGGCCGCTACCAAGCCATGCCAGCCAAAAAAACTCTCAGCTAAGACCTACCCACAATGCCCCTCTCATAGTCTCTTCAGATCAAGTTTGCCTGCCATTATAGTATAGAAGCAATAAGAGAGACAGTAGGAGGCTCTGTCTGAGCAAATACCTTGACTGATAAGGAAAACCTAAAGTCCACCAGGAGTCCAGGCAAGAGGAAGGAGGGTGGGAAGTAATGAATGAATAAAGATCTACAACACAGATGGAACATTATGGTAAGACATAACTTCTTTATCTGATGTTGTAAATATTTATTCATTCCCTACTGTTAGGACAGAGGCCCAGCTACTTGAGTCCTGGGTGGCCATAAGGAAGAACATTCCTGAGCATCATAGACCCAAAAGATGCTTGCTCCCTGGAGGCCAAATCCAATTTGTAATGAGTGATAAAGGTATGAGGTCTTGCCCAAGTGGTTGCTGCGCAGATATCATCCATAGAGGCTCTGGAATGAAAAGCCACAGAAGTAGTCATCGATCTAGTATGTGAACCTTTATTCTGGAAGGTAAAGACACTTTATTCTTATGGTAAATGAAAGTAATGGCATTTCTGAGCCAAGAAGATAAAGTCATTTTGGAGACAGGCTTACCCAATCTGGGTCCTGTAAAGGCCACAAACAATTGATCCATTTTTCTGAAAGCTTTAGTTTTGTCCAAGTAGAAATAAAGTTGCCTATGAACATCGAGGGTATGCAAAAGGTATTCTCCTATATTTGAATGATGAGGGAAGAAAACCAGTAGGTCAATAGATTGGTTAATGGAAAACCCAGACATGACCTTGGGCAAAAAGGAGGGGTCAGTACATAGGGACACCCTTTCCCTATGAAAAATCAAGTAAGGTCTCTTGACACTCAATGCCTGCAACTCAGATACTCTTCTCGCTGAGGTAAGGGCTACTAAAAGTAACGTTTTCCAAGAGAAAAAATTTATATCATATGAGTTAGAAGGCTTGAAAGGTGAACTTGTTAATGACTGAAGCACCAATGTCAAAAGTCCCAAGGCTCTATAGGAGGCTTGACAGGAGGTTTAACATGTAATACTCCTTTCATAAAGGTTTTGCACAGTCGGTGTGAAATAACAGAAGAATTGTCAATTCCATTGTGAAAATTTGCGATAGCTGCTAAATGCACAGTAATTGTCGATGCTGAAGCTCCTGAGTGTAATTGGGTAGTCAGGTATTGCAGGATCTTCTGAATAGACATGGAAAAGGGGTCTAGGTTATGTCCTTTGGCCTATCTAGAGAACCTAGCCCACTTACTAGAATACATTTTCCTGGTGGAAGGTTTGTGAGAAGCCAGAAGAATCTCGCAAACAGGAGATGAAATATCAGGTAGCCTGGCAATCATCAGAAGTGCAGAAACTAAGCTGTGACCTTGGGGCTGTGGAGATTGGAGTGAATCAGTCCCTGAGGATGAGACAGCAGACCTTGGGATTGATCCAGGATCCATGGGCTGTGAATCAGATGAGGCCATAGGAAAGGGAACCAGACTTGAAGGGCCAATAAGGGGCAATGAGGATCACTCTGCTTCTCAACCTTTGAGCTTTCTGGAGGAATTTCAGGATGAGAGGAAATGGGGGAAAGGCATACAGCAGACCCAGGGGCCAATAATGTGTCAGAGCATCCCTCGATGACTCTCCCTGAGGGGGGATCAGGGCATTTGTTGTTTAGGGGAAAAGCTAACAGGTCGTAGCAAGGCCTGCCCCAATGGCAGAAGATCTGATCCACTATGATAGGACTGAGAGACCACTCGCGAGGCATCAGAATGTTCCTGCTCAGACTGTCTGCAATAAGATTGGAACTCCCGGGAATGTGTGTTGTTATGAGAAAGCGGTTGGAAGCCATCACCTAGTGCCAAATTCTCATAGCCTCCCAACATAGAGGGTAAGACCTGGTTCTGCCTTGTTTGTTGATGTACCAGAAGACTGATATGTTGTCCGATTGAATTGCAATGGTCCCGGAAGGAGGGGATGTGTGGAAAGCTTGCATCACTAAGAGATCTGCCCTCAATTCCAGGACATTTATGTGCAAATTGGCCTCCATGGGGGACCAGATGCCTTGGAAATGTCTTTCCCTGGAAATGCCCCCCCCCCCCCCCCCGCAACAGGGAAGGGTCTGTGGTCACCGTGGCCCTGGGCTGAGAAAGGCAGAACAGTCGACACCAAAGATTTGATTCTGGCATCATCCACCAAAGCATTTCTTTCTTGCAAATGTTTGTAAGATGTATCATGTGGTCAAGTGGGTTAAGATTGACCATTGTGAAGAAAGGAGCCACTGTACTAGTCTCATGTGCAACCTTGCCAGTGAAACTAAGGTAATGGTTGCTGCCATTGATACTAATAGCTGTAGTATAAGGCGTGCTGGTACAAATGTCTGTGGAAGGAGGACTTGAATCTGGCTTCTTATTTTTGAGAGCCTGTGAGGAGGAAGTGAAGCTTGACAGGACGGTGTGTCGAAGATCGCTCCAATGAATTCAAGTGCTCTTTTTGGAGACATTTGTGACTTGTCCATATTGATTGTGATACCTAAGTAAAGAACAAGGCCTTGAGTGTAAGACAGACTAAGAATGAGAAGATTCCTGGTCGTGGCAGTAAGGAACTAATTGTCTAAATATGAAAACACCTGGAATCCTTGTAGTCGGAGATGAGCTACAACAACTGCCATACATTTGGTGAACTTTCTGGGGGCTGTTGAGTGTCCAAAAGGCAGTACCCTGAACTGATAGTGATTGACTCCCAGCCAGAAATGGAGAAATCTCCAGGAGTGTTTGTCCATCTTTATGTAATAATACATGTCCTGGAGGTCTATAGAGCACATCCAGTTGTCCTTCCCCAGAAAGGGGAGGATGGACTGTACCATGACCATCCGGAATTTTTGAGGTTTTATGAATTTGTTTAGTAAGCTGAGATCCAGGATTGGTCTTCAATCCCCTGTCTTTTTTGGCACTAAAAAGAACCTTGAGTAAAACCCAGATCCTCTCTGGTCTGGTGGGACTGGTTGAATGACTCTTTTTCTTAGCAGCTTTTCGATTTCTAAGGCTGCAGCCTCCCTCTGATTGGGTGGGACATCGGGGATTCATTTTACTGTTCTGGGAGTAAGATCTAATGGAATATAATAGCCTCTGGATAGTATTCTCTGCACCCACACAACCATTGTTATGAGTTGCCAGGCCTGTAGGTACAGGGAAAATTGACCCCCGACTGCTTCCAGAGGAAAGCAATTGGGCCCCTGTTCAGGAGAGCTGGAAGGGTCAGCCGAAGAAGGAATCTCTAGTGCCCTGGTTGCATGGACCCCTTCTGCCCAGAAAGGGGCATCTTCCTGATGAGCTGCCCCCTCTGCCCTGGGGGAATTGCTCGTCACGAGTGTCACGAAAAGATGATTGGGACTTCTTGAACCGCAATTTTCCTCCCCTCTGGTTCCTGGAGTAGGATCTCTGGGGGGGGGGGTGGAAAAACATATGCCCACAGCAGACAAGGTCTTTCCATCCTTCTCACTACATGATAGTGTGTCTCTTACTTTGAGACCAAAAAGGGAAGATTCGTCAACAGGCACGTTGACAAAAGAAGATTTAAAGGGGTCCACAAAATCACACAAATGCATCCAAGCATGCCACCTCATGACAATGCCTGATGCTGCTGCTTGAGCTGCCCCCTCGGTGGTGTGAGAGATCAAGTGCATTGAGGAGTTCGAGATGGATTCCAGGGTAGCTAGCTGAGAGGCAACAGTATCATGCACCTCCTCAGGCAGTACCCCCACCAAAGAGGTAGAGATTTCTGAGATTAGGTCTCTTTGGAGGCGAGTAAAGTGTGCCAGATAATTCAGTGACCAAATGGCAAAGGTCGCTGAAGCGTAGGTCTGCTTCCCCAGTTTGTCCATAGCCCGAGTCTCCCTGTTCAGGGGATGAACTATCTTCTGCCAGTTCCCTCTCGGTGGTCACTGCCCTGACCATGGAATCAACTAGCAGCTGCTTGGACCAATTGGGATGGTCTTCAGGGATGGATAAAATTTTATCAGGCCTCTGGGGACAGGTTCTATGTTGTCTGAGGCCTTCCAGGCATGCTGCACTATAAGTTTAACAAGCTCATCTGCAGGTAGGGTCACCCAGGAAGTAGATGGCCAAGCATGCAAGGCCTGCAAGAACACCGATTCCTCTGAAGAAGGGTTGGAGGATTTCCAGTCTCTCCTCTGCTTGAGGATCTCGAGAATGTCCCCAAGCGAGAAGTCTTCCAGGGGAGACCATGGGGGCCCTTCTCCCTCATCACAGTCTGTGTCTTCAGTGATGGATTCCTCAGGGGAATCAAGATGCTTCCTCTTGCACAGTTTCTTCCGGGGTGTCTCCCCAGTGGGATCTTCTGAAAAGGACTCCAGAGAAAGGGTTCCCTTCAAGGGAAGGTCTTGCAGCTCCCGTGCTTGGGATCACAGAATAGGAGGTTGGGACAGCTGCATGCTAGAGGGGGGTTCTGCTGTCGATGTCAATGGTGCCAACTGCAGGCCTGTTGAGGCAAGGACCCTCTCCATCACCTGGAAAGCAGGCCCGCCCGAGGAGGGATGGGAGTCCGGAACTGAGAAGGACAACCTCGGAACCAGAGTCCCACCATGAGGAGCATGCCTCCAGGTGAGGAGCTCCGAGAGGACTGGTAGCTGCTGGGGGAGCCGTAGACAGCACCACCGAAAAAACAGGCGCCGAACTAGGAGCCACGGTGCCGACAGCCCAATCACTGCTCTGAGAGTGCACCAGTTCCAATGGAGCCATTGCAGCAAGAGTAATCGGTGCCAACAGGGTGGCCTCCGCTGTTGGAGCTGAGACAGAATGCACTGGGATGGCCATCAGTACCAAAATGTCCGAAACCTGGTTGGAGGATGGAGGAGGATATATATGTGAATATGCCATGAGACCTTCCATTCCAAGAGGGAAGGAAGACATAGCAGGGGTGGGTAATCCTCTAGCTGCCAAAAGCTGGTCCACAACACTCACTACATCTTGTTCTGAAAGACTCCTGGTGGATCTGAAGGAAGCTGCCGAAGGAGATTCAGGTCTGTCAAGAAATGGACTAAACTGGTGTCCCAAAAAGGGATCATAAGAGGGAGAATATCTGGTTCTGGGAAGTTGTTCGCCCTTCGGAACCAACGGTGTCAGTGTCAGTGGAGCTGTATAAGACATCAGCACTGTGGCTGGGAAGGGTGCAAGTGCAAGAACAGAAGTCGGAGCCTGTTTCAAAACCATAGTCAGCACTGAGGGAGTTAGTGCCGAAGCTGGTGCAGTGGTTGGAATCATAATCAAAGGTGGCATTGAGGGAGATGACATGAAGCCTGGTAACGAAGTAGTCTGCACTGAAGGCACAGGAGAAGCCCGGTGTCAACTTGGTTCCAAAGAGGATGGAGATGTCGGAACCGTGTGACTCCATTTCTCTTTATGTTTCTTCACATCCTTATGCTTAGGAGGTGGTGAGACCTCCATCCCAGAAAGAGCCTCTGAGAAGGGTGTTTTCATCATATCCTTCAGAATCAACTTGTTCTTACACTCAGCCAATGTATGGTTGCTGAAGCTAGAACAAATATCACAAGATACACTGATGTGGTGAACGCCCAAACAATAAACACACCATGCGTGACCATCTGAGTTGGGCATCTTATGCCCGCACTTATCACACTGTTTAAAACCTAGTTTTACTTTATTAGACATCATGGAAAACAATACTATAGTCATAAACTATAATATAACCCAAAACAACAACATTTAATCTCAACCCTTCCCAACAGCCACATATCACAACATCTACTTTCAACTTCAAACTTGTGCCCACATCCTATATAAAACTACTCTTGAACAAACTTAAAGCATGCTCTTCTTTAGCTGATGACTTTCCAAGCAAGTACCTAAAATAGCAGCCAATAGCACTGCCTATCCTGTCTCAATCCTTATAAATAGGTCAGTCCAGGAATCCCACATTCCCTGTCTCTGGAAAAAGTCACACATTATTCCTCTGCACAAAGGATGAAATTCAACAGACATTAATAACTTCAGACCTATAGCAATCTTATCTCCCCTCACCAAAATACTTGAAAAATGTATTCAAAAACAATTGCTAGACTATCCCCTGCAAGAACACCTATCCCCTACACAACACTGCTTCCATCCTTCCCAAAGTACTAGCTCTGTCCTTCTACCCTATACAGATACTGTCGATAAAGCTAGAGATAATGACAAAGTAGCCTCTTCCTTATTTCTAGACTTGTCTAAAGCCTTTGACACAGTTTGACACAGCAAACCTCTACTTCAAATGTCCTTACTAGGTCTTACTCAGCCCACCTTTCTGTGGTTCAAAAGCTACCTGTCCAATAGGTATCATTCAGTAAAATGGCACTCCTCACTCTCTCCTTACCTCCCAGTGACCAACAGTGTACCACAATGCTCTCTTAGTCTCATCCTCTTTAATATTTTCACTAACACCCTCTATACATCACCACAACTGACTACAACAGGCCACCCTAATACAATACACAGCAGATGATACCACTCTCATTTGCGCATCTGGCAACATGGTACATCTCCAAAAAATTACTCAGGAAGCTTTAACAACCACTGAAACATGGCTTTGTAATTCACAACCCATGCTCAACCCAAAAAAGACAAGCTACTACTTTTTTCCCCAATTCTTCTCATGAAAAACAAAATTTAAAGTCCTCTCTCTTGATAATACAACCATTGAAGTCACTTCTCATAGCGTATTATTAGCAGCGATAGTGGATGATAATCTTGCAGTCGACCTGCATATACAAAATTGCATAAGAAAAAAAAAATCATCAAAAACTAGAGATTCCTTACAGACACAAAAACGTTCTCACTGATGCAACTAAAACTACGTATCTCCTCCCCACTCTTTGTTATGGTGCTCCCATCCTTACTAACCTCCAGGCTTCACAAAAATTAAAACCTGAACTATGCTATAACAAAGTTGCTACATTTGCTGCAAATACCCCTTTCAGAACCCACCACTGTATAGCACTAAAAAGCCTAAATTGGTTAGAACTGCCTCATCAACTAACATATACACAGCTTCTTACGATCTATAAATTTAATCAGCATCCATCTGCCTGTCCAGCACTAAAAAAAAAAAAAAAAAAATACATGACTATATTCCTAGTTGGTCATTCCGATCCAGCGACCAAAAATGCCTGTCTACAAACCTAGAAAATCTGCTGGGCATTGTCTGTACTCGTACAAGGTTGCTACGACCTGGAACCCTTACCTCTGTTCATCAAGTCAATACCCTCCCTCCCATCCTTCAAAACCACTCTGAAAAATTTCCTATCTAAAATCTATATCTGTTCTTACTCAAAACCAGAATAAACTATATCCCTAAATATGAACAAGTACCTTTTCATTCCTTATACTTCCTTACTCTCCCTTCTTCACTTACATCCTTACTGCTATCATATTCTCTACCCTGACTTTCTAAATATACCTTGCCTGTTTTTCCCTTACATCATATTGTAATTCCTGTTTGTATTAGACTAACTTACCTTTAATTTCTTTACAAACTGTCTAAAATATCTCTAAATATTAAATGATTGTCATACAGCTTGTACTGATTCTTAACCAATGTATTTATATTATGTCTAATTTGTTATAATTATATAAACTGCAGATGTTTTTTGTTTTATTTTTGAAGATTGTAAAATTATTGATCTTAACATGTTTTGTAATAATTTGGAGCTTTTCTCCCTTGGCCTCCACTGAAAATGGGTTTCTACCCAGTAAGGATTTTCCCATAATGTCAATCAATCAATCAATAAATAAATAAATAGAAACACAGCATCAATGGGCCCTGAAGGAATCCCAGGGTGCCTATTAAATAGCTTAAAACATGACCTAGCAGACCCACTTAGATCTCTTTTAAACCACAGTCTCCAGACAAGGTTTGTCACAGTAGAGTGGAGGACAGCAACAATCATACCTCTGCACAAGGGGGGACCATCAACTGACCCAGGAAACTACCGACTCATAAGCCTGACTAGCATCATATGAAAGGCTATGGAAAGGATAATCATGGACCTTATTAACAGCAACATAGGAAATCTCCAGATTCTAGACCCAACCCAGTTCAGCTTTGTCAAAGAGAGGTCCTGCCTGCTCAGTCTGGTGGATTTATTTAAGAAGGTCACCAAGGCCATGGATAAGGGTAAGACAGTACATAACACCGCATTGACCTGGTAAAGACATTTGACAGAATACTCCATTTGGATATTGTAGATAAATTCACAAAATTAGGCATAAACCAGATGGGCAACCAAATGTCTCATGGATAGGACAATTTGTTAGAGTAGGGTACTCCACATCCAGCAAGAGGCCAGTCACCAGTGAAGTACCACAGAGCTCAGTGCTTGGCTCCCTCTTGTTTGGGATGTAGCCAGATGTCAAGGCAAATTCAGATGGTCTTTGACTGACCAAGTTTGCTGATGACTACAAGTTGGGAGTGAACACTGACTCCCCAAATGATGTTGATATCCTACAGAAAGATATTCCTTCCAAGGTAGTGGGTAAATTTCCATGTGGTAATTGTAGTGTGTGTAACAGGATTCAAAATGTTTCTGATTCACTTATTAATGATCGTAGGTATATGGCCAAAAAAACTTAATTGCAAATCCTGTGGGGTTGTCTATATTCTGGGTTGTGGGTGTGATGTGGTAAACTGGTACATACGGCAAACAAAAAGGATGGTAAAAACCCATATTTTAGAACATTTAGCAAACATTAGAAATGGAAAGAGGGAAAGTCCAGTTGCCCAGCACTTTTATTCTGAGCATTTAGGGGATGGGGCTTCCTTGTTTTTCAGTGTTTTGGCAAACCTGTAGGGGGAGGGAGGGGATTTTCATAAAAAATTAAATCACATTGAGACTACTTTTATTTTTAATTATGGTATCCTTTCCCCCAGGGGTCTTAGAAGTTTTGTTGAATTTTTGAATAAAGTTGACAGTTTGTGTGTGGATTGTTGGGGGGGGGGTGATGAAAATTAATTGTCTTTAGTAGCACTCATCTTTGCTTTTAAATGTTTCTTCTTAATGTTATAAATTATGTAGGATATCTGCTTCATTGCTTGATGAAGTGATTTCATTATGATGTAACTATTTAAGGATTTGTAGTTTTGCAGTTCATTATCCCTTGAAGGCGAAAGACCGAGGTACCAGGAAAATAAATAATTTTGCTATACATTTGCTATTGGTTCTATTGTCTTCATTAGTTATTGTTTTTTTATCTTTTTAGATACAACACATATAAAATACATAAAAAGATTAAAAAATATGAAGCATAATACTGTATTACAAGACACAACAAAATATAGATAACGTAAAACAGTATATATATGCATGAAAACAGGTGATTGTTTCTTATTCAGGCTTTCCCTTCAGCCAGTTAACTTGAAAATGTATAGTTTAAGTGAAAAACAAAAGAATAAAAAGGAAAGAAAATGGAAGGCACTTCTTACTCATACCGCAAAATACTCCTGAGCATGCTCAGTTGTCAGTGCTGTAGTTCATATTCTTAGAAACAGGATATATGTCATAGAAAGGGATTCTTCTTCTTGCTTTTCACAGTTAGGGGTTTCCACAGCAGAACAATGGCCCACAGAACGATTGACAGTGGAGTTTTGCGATGTAAAGTTGCCAGCCCAGTGCCCAACCTTCCACAGAAGGCACACTCATGCACACACTTACACCTAGGGCCAATTTAGAGTGTCCAACCCACCTACAGCATGTCTTTGGGATGTGGGAGGAAACCAGAGCACACAGAGGAAACCCACACAACTGCTAGGAGGACATGCAGACTCCGCACAGAAGGCACCCAGCTAAGGATAAACCGAAGAACCTCTTGCTGTGAGGTGGCAATGCTAAGCGCTGCACCACCATGGCCACCCATGTCATAGAAAGGGATTAACAAATCTAAATTAAACAATTAGAATTTGGCTAAGCTGTTCAATGTGACAGTAAAAGTAAGAACTATGTCAAAATGCAACTAATATTTTAATTCAGGAAGCTACATGCTCTTTATATTGCTCATATTAGTAATTTGTTTCTTTCCATGTGTTTAGTTTTACTAAAACAAAATATTCATCTTTCTCCCACTTTCATCACAGATGCTCTTCCCACATTGAGTCATATCACAACTGCCTTTTTGTATTTAACTCATTTCATCCGAATGACACCTCCACCTGCATCTGCAGTTAACTCTTGCTGATGACTCTAGGTGTCAAATATTGCTTGTTCATATTTGCATCAATAATTCCAAACCCACGAGATATACAAGGTTTTAAAAGATTTAATCTTAAAACTTACACAATGTAAAACTCAACTGCATTAATATTTGACATTTGTCTAGTGTAGGTAAATAGATAATAACTGTACTGTTTTATACTCTCTTTCACTATCGTTTTATTGTGCTATAAATTAAATATGTATCATTAGTAAAAGTATCACTTCAAAACGCATCCTTTGCGCAGTATTACTTACACCACTGAAATAAATCACCACATTTTTGTAATGAGAGGTGCAGAATGCACAGTTTAAATGTTATGATTACAATCAGCTGTTATAAAAAAACTTGAAAAAATATATTTTTACAGTTTATATTGTTCCATCTAAATTTTGTTATTCTAAGACAAGACATCTGCAATATTATATTGTTGTTTACTCACTAGGCTTGCTTAGTCTCAGGCTGTGTCCTCAGCACAAGATTCCCTGCGGCATTAGTTTCAGCACACTGCACAAGTCATTACTCTGTTCTACAGTGAAACTGCAGGAGCACATGCCTTAGATCACATGGTTTCAGGATGCCAGGGAACCCAGGCGGCCACTGTCAAGGCAAATTGGCACACTTTCCTCCAGCTGCAATGTGAGCAAAAGCAGTTTTAACTTGAGAGGTTGTTAGTATTGCGGCTGAGAATAACAGTGAGGTATGAGCTTTGCTAATTAATTGCTCATAAAAAAGAAATAAATAGATTTCTTGTACAGCATACTCTTTAACATATACATTAGAACATATTACAGCGATGTGAAGTTAAAAGGAAAATATTGCTTCTTTCAGCCTTCTATATCCTAGAACATATTCTTCTTTTGCAGCTCCCCACTTTTATAACAGTACAGTAAGGCAGAATCTTTATTGCATAACCAGCATTTGTCACTGCTTCTATCTTCCTTAGGCAACAGCAAAATTTGTATTTAATTTGACCAAACATAAATAAACAAATAAATAATAATAATAGCAATTAACTAGCTGTATTCCAAGAGGTATGATAAGCCATTCTAAATTGCTGTGTGAGCTGCCCTGTATAGATCTGATTACAGAGGTTCTTCTCCAGTTAAGTATACTCTAGACTACAAGACAAGTACCTTTGTAATGCACATTAAGAGGACTGTCAGTGACTCAAGAGGACTCAGGGGGTAACTCCTTCACCTTTGATGCTGGAAGAACAAAAGGGTGTGATTTCTATTCCCACCCAAGGTGCATGGATTAATTTTTTCAGTACTGACATTACAGTGCAGCTTAAGGTGGGTGTTGCACTTCTGAGTAAGAAGTCCTTTCAATAAGACATTACAAGTCAGACCCCATCAGTCTGAGTTGGTGGCAGTTCAGGGGGGTGCAAAAGATCTCATGGCTTGTATCAAAGGTAATTTCTCTTGTGCCCTGGCCAACTTTCTTGTACTCAGTATAAATACCACCTCAGGTGTCCCCTAAAACAGGTTGCTGGTCTATGTGTCTTAACCTAGTCAACACAGTGTAAGTAAGTAAGTAAATAAATAAGTAACATAACTACATTAGCATTTTCTATTAAGGAGCTGTTCTGCCTTAATCAGCTCTATAGCACAGAGGAATAAAGCCATGACTATGGTCCAGGCTATCTTGGTTCAATTAGAGGCTTTAGCCCCTGAGATATTGGCAGGAAAGGATGGGTGTGCTCATACTGGGGGAGGGGTGCACTTACAAGCATCTTGTTACTGATCCCTGGTGGAGGCTGGGAATACGGGGCAGGAAGCATGGCCCCAAGGGAAAGCAGGCAGGGTATGCTGGCATTCTTGCCACAGAGGCAGGATGATATATCAGCACATCCCCATTGCACAGCCTTCTCCCAGACACTTAACAAGTGCACACAGAGGGACAGGGAAGGTTAAGGTACAATAAAAACACTCCATGGTGGCAATATCATGCTGCCCCAGGGTCCTTGATTCCCTCACCACCCTCAGACATGGGTCAGTTAAAGCCCAGAGGATGCTAAGGGAGGTCTGGTAGAGGATACAGGCATATCACAGAGGGGTGATAGCAGTCTTTCATGAAGACACAGATTTTATTGGTACTTATTTGCTTTTGTTAAAAAAGTGAAAGTTAAATTGGGTAAAGCCAATTTGCATCAGAGATCCAGCCTATCATGCTGTAAAACCTGTTTGTTAAGCCTAAGATGATGAATAGCAAACTTACACTTCTTTGATGCATTTATGGGACTAGCTTTTCAATTTAGTTTCATTTTGGTTTGTTGAAATTGCAAGGTCTTGTATTGTGCAAGAGTCTGGTACACTCCACTGGAGAGTTTCATGTTTCTGCATTGTAATGCATGTATTAAGTTGCTATACATAAGTTAGAAGGTATGCAGGGCCTAGCCTTCTCAGGGTTGGGGTGGGGGTGGGGGGGGTTAGTTGCTGTTCTCACTGCTAAAAAATCAGTGAAGTGTGACTTATTTTAGAATTTTACGACCAAGCATAAGAGGATTTAAATACTGTGTATGTCCTTACAATGTGACTGGCACTATGTGGCCCAGAATGTGAAAAGCACTTACTTCTGATGTACTTGCTCTTGCTTCATTTAATATAATGCCACGCCATGACTAGTAGTATTACTGGCTACTCAGCTGTGCTGCATACAGTTATATTTGTTGTTTACCTCCTTTCCACAATCCAAAGTGACCCACCTACAATGACAGCAGTAGGCCAAGGTCACCATCAGTGGTTTGTTGCTTCTAAGAGCATAACTAACTCATTATAATGCCCGCGGCTTTCAACAAAAATGCATATACTCTGTTGCCATCTGTGAATGGTCCATTTCTGTTTTTTGATTGTGGCAAAAGTATATAAGATCATTACTAAAAATGCAAGTAGCCCTACAAGTTACTTTGTGAATGTCCTGGGGCTGCACTGCCTTGGGAGCTGATGCCATTTGAAGGAATATGAATAGGCCTGTCTGAAAAAATGTCTTTATTTCTGGAAGGCAGGACTACTAAAGAGGAATGTATAAATGTTATTTGATCGTAATAAAAATTTCTGCAGTTCTTATGGGAGCCACAGTATGTTTGTACTTGTGATAAGCTGTGTAAAGTGTAAGGAGTAATGTAACATGGTATAAACCCCATTCTCTTACCTGCATACTCTTTTCTGCACTGCATGTGTCTAATAAGTAGCTAATAATGTTTATAACCTTGATGGCTTCTGCACATCAGTTTGCTTAACACTTCCTAAACAATAGACTGAATGGTGTGGCAGGCTTCCTGTAGCAGTGCCAGCTGTTGGCAAAGGCTATGAATATGAAATAAAGACAAGAGATTAAAAAAGTACAAAGGTCAATGGTAAACAATAAGTAAAAAAAAATCTGTTAGTCACCCAGAACATTATCATTATAAAAGGGAGGGCTTTGTGCAGTTATTCAAAACTTCTACCAAGAAAACTGTACTGATAACACATCATTTCCAGATACCAGCTTGCAGGAGTTGGGGGATAAGGAAAAACAAATATAAATTACAATATTGTAATTAGGAGTTTAAAGGAAACATGCAGAATAAGTAACACTGTTGCCTAAAGAAACATAAACCTAAAGGGCAAACAGGCTAAACTTGCATGTAGTAACAGGACTTATCGTGTAAGTCTTAGCATGTAGTAATAGGACTTAGCATGTAGTAACAGGATTTCGCCTGCAGTAACAGTATTTTTAGCATGGTCCTCCTGATCAAGATGCACTCACCGAATGGCACAGTAATGAAGAGTTATTTTCTTCTTCACCAGTCATGAGACTGATGGTATTCTGTTGTGAGATTGTGAAACTGTAGATTAGGGCAGCAGTCAGATTTAGCTGTCTGCTCCCTTTTATCTGTAGTGGTACAGTCCTGGAACTCATATAAGTAGCATGAAGTGGGGGGGGGGGGTAGCTTTTCCCCACATGAGAAGTTCAGAAGAGGCGTGAAACTACAAAAACACTTTTTTTTTTGCTTTCATTTTATTTTTGATTTACATTTATTTTGGTGGAGCTAGCTATGTTTTTTGCCCTTTTCTTTCATTTTTTGGTCTGTCTGCTAATGATGTGTGGTTTTAGAGAAAGGTGATCATTCAGTAAGCATTGTTTCATAACTATGCCCTTAAGGCAAGGTTTACCAAAAAAAGTTGTCCCAGGTCTCTTTGATTTATTATTTTGTTTTAACAAACTTTTTTTTTTGGTTTATACCTAATCCTCAGTTTAACAGCCTAGCCATTGTTGCACCATACTAAAAATGGCTTCACTGAAAATATTATTTCAAAATATTTTACTCTACTTTAACATGCCTCTGTATATTAAATATCAATATTCTGTTTGTATTACATCACTTAACATTTTTATACTTCTTTAACAAAGAATAACCACTATACATTATATGATGAACTACCACAGGAAACAAAAAACATTGAGCAAAATTGCAGCTTTGCACTCTGACACACATAATGGAATTCAGTTGGCAATATAGAAAACTACTTATGTCACAACAATTGCTTATTACACTTAACACTACATATATGATTTAATGCTTTCATCCTGTTCCATACTTAATCAGACTCCAGTTTTTGATGATGCCCATAACAGGAAGAAACTGCTAAGTCAAATACTTGGTATTAATTGTAATAACCAACAGAGTTGAATTCCATTATGGATGGGAGAGTGCAACGCTGCACTTATGCTTCTTAGTTTAACAACAGTTATATATAAAATATTAATATTCTGTTATATATCATTCAATATTTTAAATACTTGAAACCATTTTAATGAACTATAAATGAATGAAAATTGTTACATGGAAGCATATTATGGTGAAAATAGTAAAAACAAAACACAAAAAATACAGTTGTATAAGATACATACCATAAAAGCAGAACTTTGGGAAGAGATCACCATAACATGACATTTGCGTTAACCCTCCTTTTCCTTTGATCTGGCTTGGTGTTCTAAGTTACCCCTTTTCCCTGCAAAGGCTGATACTGCTTATGAGCCTGCAAAGGTATGTATGCAGGTGACATGAAAATCCCATATTAATCAAGCATAACAATGCTCTATTCTATATTCCAAGCTTAGAAAATCTTCAAGGAAAGTTTGCTTGGAGTACACAGATATCTATCAATGACCAATAATACTGAAAAACATAGTATCTATATGTAAAATCCCCATACAGGGGCTGGAGAGAAGAAAGGTTTGTGGCCTCTCCTCAAATAACTACTGTTATGGCAAGTATATTACACAGCTGTACCATCTTCTTCAGGGAGGGTCACTGCAACAGTAAGTCACGCAGTTTGAGCAGAATTATAAGCAGTAATTAGTTACTTCCTTGATATTGACAGCTACATGATCTCCAAAATATGTATAAGGTGACTCATACATGAGAGATTGCTGAAAACCTTTTTTTCTGAGATTTATTTATTTATTAATTTATCATTTGTTAACTGGGAAAGTCCGACTTGAAATGAAGCCAATTTTCAGCAGAGGCCCGGGGAGAAAGGCTCCAGATGCATGTCTTTGTAATGTGGGAGGAAACCGGACCACCCGGAGGAAACCCACACGAACGCAGGGAGAACATGCAGACTCCACACAGAAGGCACTCCAGCCGAGAATCGAACTGGAGAACCTCTTGCTGTGAGGCGACAACGCTACCGCTGTACCACTGCGCCATCCGCAATTAGAGATTAGAAGTAGAAGATGTAGAAACAGGGTTTTCCATGAAAATTATTTAATCTTTGCTAAACCAGTTGTTCAATAAGAGGCAGATACAACTTCTCTTAAGTGCATGACGCACTTCAGATAGGCATTAATGCATGGAAATGCTGCCATTTGTGAAAATAATTACATTTATTTACACTTTATTGACTGGGCTAGTTCCACTAGACCAATGGCCTCTTTTTAGGGGAGACCTAAGGTGGTATTTATATTGACTAGGGGAAATTTGGCCAGGGCACCAGGGGAATGTCTCCTACTCCTTTCATATAACTGCTGTGGATCTTTTACATTCACTTGTGCAACCATGAAATCAGGTAGATAGGGCCATGGTTTAATGTCTCGTCTGAAGAGCGGGACAATCAAGAGTGCAGCGCTCGCCTTATGCTGTGTAAGCAGAAATCCCAGAAATGTAATTTTGATAGAGGAGAATGCTACGCTTGTCTCAATGGGATGGTTACATTTATCCAAATTCCTCGGAAATCAACAATTAGAGGATCTAGACCTTTGCTGAGAGTCCAAGAAACAAATATTTTCCATTTTTATACTTTCTTGTAGTAAATCTCTAGGCTTTCTTTAAGATGCTCAACACTTGATTAAAGGCAAATTCACTATTTGGAATCAAAATTTTACACTCCAAGCTAAAGGATTCAGTATTCTGAAACAGGGGTATAGGATTTAGGAATTAGTAAAAAGTAGTAAAGGAAGAATGATACATTTTATCAAGAGAGGGAGAAAAACATTTAGCTTGACTAGGAAGGATCTATGAGAATGATGTTGGCTCTGTCCTGTTCCATCTTAGGAAGACCTTTCTGGATGAGTTGAAACAGAGAAAAGGCATGTATTAAGGCTTATGTCCATTGGAATGAGAAGGCACTGGGCTTCATTACAGCCTCAGGAGGAATAAGGGAGCAATTTTGGGAGCTGATGGTAAAGAGGTTTACTTTTGTACACTCTCTGGCAAAATCAGTGTATGTAGCATCTGTTTGAAAGGTAGAATTGTCTGTCTGCTGAGAGAATCTGAGTTTTGTTTCTGCATGCTTGAAAGATAAATGGCATGTTGCCAGATAAAAGGTATTGTATTGCAGAGTGGAAAGATATGGTGCCCTCTGCTATGTAACTGTAGTGCTCTCTGTGCTGATTTGAAGGTTACCCAAAAATAAATTGTCTTGCTTTCAATACTGATTTAATTTATTTTAGGTTGATGTGAAGAGACCTTTAACATTATTAAGTTTCCCCATTCCAAAGCACTGTTAATGTGGGGCAGAAAATAACAGTTATCTAGAAGTGAGAAGATGGTCATGCTTTGTTAACTGACATGAATGAACTTTGGAGTTAAGGATTCAGTAAATAGTCTAGTACATGTGGGCCAAATCGCAGAGTTGCAAACTGAAAGTGGTGATGATGAAATATAAAGTCGTTTCACAGGTTGAAAGCGGCTGCCTCAAAACATTTTGCATTTCTATTCTTATAAAGCTAGAATCTTCCCATTTTCCCCCTGAAACAAACTTCTAGCATTATAGGTTCATAGGTAGGTACTAGGCTATCTGCCTGAGGGCATTTATAAGCCTAACCAGAGTGTGTCGGCTTTCGCCACCCCATTGATTAATTAACTGATTCTCTGTCAAGCAGAGCCAATGAAGTGATCCCAGGGGTGTATTTTCTGTTACCGATCCACTCATCAAGGTTTCTCTTGAAGAGTGTTAGTGAGGGGCTCTGCCTGATGTAATTTGGAATTTTGTTCCAAAGCATGGGGAGTCTCTATGAAAGGAATCTATCCCTCCAGCATGTTCTATTTATTGTTGTGGCAAGGTTTAGCTCACTAGACCGTGTGGCTCACAGTGACTTGGATTTCTTTAAGTGGAGCATGTCCATCATTTCTGAGTCGAACACGGTTTTGTAAGTCAGGCAGAGATCACCTCTGAGTAAGCAATAGGCCACTGAGTACAGCCGGAGTTTTTTCAGTCGGGCTGCATAGGACATATGTTTGAGACCAGTAATCCTCTTGGTGAGGTACTTTTGTGGTCTTTCCAGCTGTTGGAAGTGTCTTGTGAGGTACATCCAAAATGGGGCATTGTACTCTATGATGGGTCTAATGAGTGACGAGTAGAGGGGCACTATAACCTCTTTATTTCTAGATGCGAACCCTTTAGTAATTAGATGGGCCACATAGAAGGATTTCTTAACTACTTTGGCAATATGATTGTCAAAGGAGAGATTACTATCTACCTGGGTCCCAAGATCTCTTATTACCTCTTCTGCATTAAGGGGGCTGCCACCTATATGGTAATTCGTGGATGTTTTGTTTTTCCCAAATGGGATGACTATGCATTTTTTGGCATTTAGCTTGAGGCCATGACTTTGACACCAGGTGTCCGCCTCAGTAAGGCCCTTTTGGAGGATGTCCTTTCATCCGGAGAGTCAGTTATGGCTCCTAGTTTGCAGTCATCAGCAAACTTGGTTAGCCATAGTCCTCCTGTGTTTGCCTGTACTTCTGAGAAGCATATGCCGAAAAGTAGGGGTCCCAGGACCGAGCCTTGTGGGACACCACTTGTGACTGGTTTAGAGTCGGACCTGGAGCCCACTATTCTTACCGTGTGTGTTCTGTCTGTAAGCCAGTTGGCAACCCATCTTGTGACACAGGGGTTTATGTTCAGGCTGGTGAGTTTTTCTGTAATATCCGAGTGGGGAATGGTGTTGAAAACCTTGGCAAGGTCATGGTAGGCTGTGTGAACCACCTTTCCCTCGTCTGTGGCCTTGGTGTCTGTCTTGAAGAAGTCCACCAGGTTTAGTAGACATGATCTGCCCTTAACAAAGCCCAACTGGGTCAGGTCAAGTGTTTGGAGGTTCCCAATGTCTTTGTTAATGAGTTCCATGATGATGCGCTCCATAGCCTTGCAAACCAGGCTAGTCAGGCTTATGGGGCGATAGTTACCAGAGTCAGTTGTGGCACCTCCTTTGTAAAGAGGAATAACCGTTGCTGTGCGCCATTCTATGGGCATGTAGCCTGTGGAGAGGCTGAGGTTGAACAGCTTGTTTAGGTGGGGGGTTAGTTTGTTCTGTAGTTCGTGCAAGATGCAGCCTGGGACACCATCTGGTCCCACTGATGCTGTGCTGTGGGCTTTTTAACGGGCTGTTTTCACCTGTGCGTCTGTGATTTTTGGGACACTACACTTTTTGGTATTGTTGTGGGCCCTTTTGGAGGTGAGAGAGGGAAGAAGTTTGCACTGAATCTATCTGCCAGGATGTTGGCAATATCAGTAGGTTCAGTATATTTTGTGCTATTTTGCACAGGTTCAGTGCATATCTGAGAGTTGCCACTTAGATTCTTAACAGCTAAAGAAGGCTTTGTGGTTATCTTTTGAATCCTTGGCTATTTTTCTTTCGAAGTTAGCCTTGGATGATTTCATGAGGGACCTCAGTTTCTTACTGATACTGATCAGGGATGTCTTTCCTTCTTGGGATTTGCTTTTTTCTGAACTAGTTTCCTCCTTCTATTGTATAGCCTGTTTATTGCAGGGGTCCACCAAACTGGTTTCCTTCTCTTAGAGGAGTGATTCTTGGTTTTGCTAGGGATGTCATGATCCATGCATCCTTGTAGGTGCTCATAGAGTGCATTTGTAAAGGTTTCTGCATCTTGGGCAGCATTATCCTTTAGCGTGGGGGCTGTGAAACTTACCACCTCTGTCTTAAGTCAGGTGAAGTTTGCTTTGGAAAAGTTTTTTACTGTGGTTTCCTTAGTTGGGGGTGGTGGTGGAGTGTGGACATCCAAAGTGATTAGTTTATGGTCTGATCTAACCAGTGACAGGTTGACCTCCGGTGTGGAACACCTGTCGCCCATGTTGGTGATGCCCAGGTCCAATATGTTTTTACCTCTGGTAGGGGAGTTTACCAGCTGATCCACGGCATTTGAGTTGATGAATTCCAGGAAGCGCTGGGCCTGGGAATTTGTACTCGAGTAGTTTTCCCAGTGAATGATAGGGTAATTGAAATCGCCCAATATCAGGGTGTTTGGTAGGACCTTCATGTTTTCCAGTGTCTCAAGAAAGGTGGAGTGGTGGTCCTGGGTCACGGAGTGTGATCTATAGCAGGCCACAATTTGCATTGCAGATTTGCCCGATGTTAGTTGCACATGGATGATCTCAGAGGTATTATGCTGCGCCACTAATCTGGAGTTGTAGGTATCCTTGATGAATATGGATACACCCCCTCCTTTTGTGTTTCGGTCCATGTTCTGTGGCCAAAACTCTCTGGAGCCTTGAACCAGGTTTCAGTTACTGCACAGATGTCAACGTTCTCCATACTGAGGAGTGCTTCGAGCGCTTGCATTTTGAGATTTAAACTCCTCGCGTTGAGTAGCATAACCCTCAGATTTTTGTTAATTGGGCTGTTTACAGAGGTGGGTTTGACTTTTGAGCCTTGCCTAAAAAAGGCACTATGGGGGCAGCAAGAGCCTTGGCCAGTATTCAAAAGCCACTGGATCCCCTTTGAATGACATCAGAAGCTTAGCCAATTGTTGAAATTGATCATTTTTTTCTTTATACTGAGGTATCATTTTTGGTGAGGGCAGGATGCTACTCATGGTCAGGGTCATACCAGCCTGGGCTACATGATCAGAGAGCTCTTCCATGTCTCTTTTCATGTAGTCCAGGGAGGTACGTCTCAGGTCATTCACACCAATATGAACAATGACAGAGTCATATTTGTACTTGTTCTGGAGTGACCTGAGTGCTTGTGTTATGTGGTGGATTCTGGCTCCCGACAGGCAGCTAACAGTAACCTTCTGCTTGTCCAGCCTAGTGAGTGGGATGTCAGTGTGCCTGACTATAAAGTCACCTATTGCTAGTGTGTTAGGTATGTTATTTCGCCTTAAGGGCTGTGATTGTGCGGCACACTGATTTTGTGTTTTATGTGTTGTCTGGCTTGTGACAGGAAGTGCAGATTGTTTGGATGTCTGCTTTGGAGGTCTCTGATGCTTTTGCAGGTTTTTATTTAGAGCCTCCAAGTATGATTTTGTGTGTTTATGTATATTTTTTGCCAGTGCTGTTTTAGTAGGTCTGTGTGCGGCTGGAGTTGTGGTGCAAGTGTTAAACTTCTCCTCTTGACTGTCTGTTCCAGTCTTGGGTGGAGACAGCTTAGCTTCCAGTTTGGCTGTATAATTGCATCTCTCGCATATGTTAGTGTTTTGTGGTAGGAGGAGAGGGTTATCTGTGTACATGAGGCAGTTGTAACATTGCCTCAGGATACCCAGATTCACCAGCTGGACTGGACAGTGCACCTGAAGTTGCCCTTTGGTCATGCCTGAATAGTAGGGTGAGATGCTTAGTTGCTTGGTTGGTGAGGGGTGAATAAAGAGCCTTGCCCTGCTGGGCAATCACTGTCAGGGTATATTAGTGCTTGCTATTAGGTCTGAGCAAGTGCTGGGCTGTAAGATGCTTTTTGAGTGCTTAGGTTGAGAGTTAGACTAGTTTCAAGGGAAAAACTGAAGAGGAGACTAAACCTTGTCACCACAATAAACAGAACATGCTGGAGGGATAGATTCCTGTCCCAGAGACTTCCCATACTCTGGAACAGACTACCTATCTATGTCAAACAGAGCTCCTCATTAGCACTCTTCAAGGAAAATCTTGATGATTGGATGGGTAATAGGAAATTCACCCCGGGGATCACTTCTGTGATTCTGCTTGACAGGGGCACAGGAAAATAATTTTCTTGGGTGGCGAAAGCCAGGATACATTTTTGGCTAGGCTTGTATAGGCCCTAGGGCCAATAGCCTAGTACCTACCTATGAACCTATGAACCTATGGAGCCAGGAATAATTTAACCCTAGCTAACCTGCACTGCACGGTACGCAAAACCGTGCAAATGCAGTTTTTATAGTAAGGAAATGAAAGAGATAGAAATTACCCCAAAATGGCCAATAAACTACTAACTTCTGGGCTAGAACCACTCCTCCAGGGACAGACAGATTGCTCAAAGCTCCCCTCTCTCACCTGCTGAACTTGTCCGCTAGTACATTTGATGTCTCAGGTATGTGCATTGCTATCAGAAAATGATAGGAAGACATTGGGCACTGCTATATTCTCATAGCTTCCCAGTTTTTTTTAATTTTTCCAAGTCATTTGGGTTTCTAATACCATGACGGGAATGGACCCTATTCCTATGTCAAAGTATGATTAAAGTTCATGAAATTAGTATTGTTTCACTCTTTGATGTCAGCCAAAAGTGCTCTTCGCAGCACACGCAATGTGCCCAGTAATAACTCCTCCTGCAATTCGTTTGGTATTACATGAATTGGTAACATGTCTAAATATGATTGTAAATTCTTTTTTATAAGACCAGTTGCTCCTACTATGTTTGGAACTGTCCGGGTATCTTTCTTCCACATGGCTCTCATTTCTTCCTGCAGAGCAAGGTATTTTATGACTTTGTGTCTCTCTGTACATAAGACACTGTAGTCACTAGGTGTGGCGATTTCAATAATCAATGCTACTTTTGTCTTCTTTTCTTGGACCACTATATCCAGTTTTCTAGCATCTATCTTTTGAACTGTTGGTATTGGATGATCCCATGTGATATAAACTTCATCATTTTCTATGATTCTTTGTGGCTCATGTTTCCAGTATTTTTCAGCCACTTCAATACCATAATGTTTGCACAATCTCCAGTGTAACAGTCTCGCCACATTATTATGCCTTTCAGTATACAGTCCCTCTACCATTAGTGCGTCACAACCAGCAACAAGGTGTGTGACTGTTTCCAATTCGGTTTTACAAAACCTACATATGTCTGTTTCTCCCACATGTTCAATGGACTTTGTAAACCAGCATGTATGTAGCCGACTATCTTGGGCTGCCAATATTAACCTTTCATTTCCTGATGTGAATTCACCTCTCCTTAACCATTCCTGCATTCATTCTTGATCAATATGAGGTTCTTCCAGAAGTTTTATATACTTGAAACTATAGTTATGTTTTTTCCACATTTCTTGCCTTCTCATCTGGTTCTTCACCTTATATTCTTTCTTTTGTTTTTTAGCACATTCAGTTGCTGCCTTGTTTTTATCTATTTCTAGTCTGATTTCCATGCTTGCTTGACGTTGATATGCTTCTGCTGAATTAAGCAGAGATGTCATCTTAGATTTATTGTCCTCACATTTCAAAACTTTCCCTACATTTGGATCTTGTGATGTCCGTAGATATGTGTGGAGTCCCATGATTGCAGATCTATACATGTAATCAATTTCAAGAAGGCCCATTCGCTCCTTTGGAACAGGGAATATATAATCTTGGTATACACTGATTTTTATAAATCATTTGGTGACCATGAAGCATCCTTCTTGTTTTAATATCCAATCTATCCAACACTTTTTGGGGCCAGTCAATCACTCCAAAACTATAAGTTAGGACAGGAAGAATGATTTATGGCTTGGATCTTGTTCCCAGATGACAATGCTGTTTTCAGGATTTAATTTAAGTCTTTTAAAGTACTCCTTACTGAGCTTTATTCGCATTTGTTCATGTTTTATTGCTGATCCTTCATCAATTCCCAAGTATTTATGTATTCCCTCTTGCTCAAGTTATTTTATATCACATTCTTGTCCCAAACTGATGTTTTCCTGGTGCTGCAGTTTTCCTTTTCTAAAGGTTGCTTTTGCACATTTATCAAGACCAAATGACATTGCAATATCATCTGAAAAAGTTTTGACAACCTGCAGCTGTGCTTTCAGTTCTTCATCTGATGAGCTATACAGTTTTAAATCATCGACAAAGAGAAGATGAGAAGTCATTAGACTTTGTTGTTTTTCTAGAAGTCAAATTGCAGCCATGGCCTAAGATGTTAAGTAAACAGCTTAATGGATTAATGGCAAGGCAAAATAGCAATGGTGACAGAGCGTCACCCTGAAATATCCCCCCTTGAATATTTATCCCTGGGATAATAATCTGTCCTTTATCATGGCTTAATTGTAAAATGGTCTGCCACTTTTTCATGGTTACTGTAATGTAGTCAATCAGTGAAGGGTGTATCTTATACATTTTTAAGCACTCTTTTATCCTTGAATGTGGGATACTATCAAATGCTTTTCTGTAATCAATCCATGCCATACTTAGATTCTTCCCCTTTTTACATTTCCCCACTATAACTTTAATAACAAATTATCCTTTGTTCCGTATGACTTTTTTTTATTGCCCTTTTGTTCTACTGCCATAATCGAGTTTTCTTCTAAAATGTCTATAAACTCTGTCTGCATCAATTCCCGTGTATAGTTTATACATCGTCGGAAGACAAGTTATTGGTCTATAATTTTTAGGGTAGCTTGCAGGTTCACTCTTAAGTAAGAGCATTGTTTTTCGTGTTGTTAACCAGTGCGGTGTGTGTTTGGGGTGTACATATAAATAGTTCTTACTCATGGCTAAATCCTCGTGCAAAGAAGTTAATACTTTAAGCCAAAAGTTAGGTACCGCATCTGGGCCTGGGGTTTTCCAGTTAGAGCCTTTTCTCAACTTTTTGTTTCAATCTCTCTAGCTGTTATTTCATCCCATTTCATATCCTGTACCTTTAAACTTATTATTCTTTCTTTCACTTCTTCTATCCATTTAGCATCTTTGTTATGTTCCACAGGATCTTCATAGATACTTCTCCAAAATGTATCTACTTCCTCTTTTTTTGGCGGCCTTTCAATTCCTTTTACCTTATTTCCCAATTCTCTATAAATCTTTTTTGGGTCATCAATAAATTGCTTATTTTGTGCTTTTCTCTTATATTTATCTTTGTATCTTCTAAGTCTTTCCACCTGTTTTGAAATTTTGTTTGTTATCTTTAATCCTGGTCTGTTCTAATACTGCGCATTGCTTTTATCACATCTTTCTTAGTATTTTTGTTAATCTGTTCCCTCTTCTATAATCTTCTAACAATGGCACTTCTTGTCTTAGCTGCTTTACAGTTTTCTCTATTCGATATTTCCATGATGGTATTCACTTTTGCCCCCTCTTTTCCCTCGCTACCCTGTGTTCCTGTGGTAGACTTTTATCAGTTATTAATTTAGCAGCACAGTAATATATTCTGTTTACTTCTGTTATATTGCATGGATCCCTATGGACAGTCCTAATTACTGTGTTCATTTGTTTTATCAAGCTTCTGACTTTTAGGGTTTTATTAACCTTCTGCAGTCTATTTCTCTCATTGATCTTGATATATCTGCCGTTGTCTATTAAATCAAGCAATTCTTCTCTTAACTCATTTTCTTCTATACTGAGGCCACATCCCTTGTTTTCCATTTCCTGTGGGCATTCTATAAAAGGTTCTATAGCATCTTCCTGTGGCACATTCTCCTCAATTTCATCCTGTGTCATCTGTTGTTCTGTCATAAGAGAACTCACTGGCCTATCACTCCTCAACATTGACTGCATCAGAGTTTCCACAGTTTCCTGTTCCATTCCTTGCTGTCTAGTTACAGATGAACATTTATACTGGTTTCCTGTGGAAGGCTCCAAAATATCTTGATATGGCACCTGACCAATTGCTTCCTGTTCCACTGGTTTCCCCTTAATTTGGATAGCCATTGCTCTATCCTGTTGTGGTGCTTTCTGTATTAGATTTACTATACTGAATCCTTCTCTTTGCAGCTGTTCCATAAACTCAGCTTCTATTTCTTTGACTTCTGCATTACTCATCTCTTTTTCTACTTTTCCTCTCATCTTCTTATTTTTTTTATATTGTAAAGTTTTCCATATCCGGATTCCTTTCCCTATATTTTTCTTCAAATATCTTTGGTGCTGCTCTTTTTGTATTAGTTAGTTTTGCTTTCTCATTTGCATAAATATTACACCATATTAAATCTTTTTTCCTTTCCCCTGTCCATATTTCTTCTTCACATGTCTCATGATCTTCTTGCTTTTCCTTATTCTGGGGACTCACTCCATCATGCTGTGATGTAATCTGTTTTAGACCTTCTACAGTAAATCCTTCACTTCGCAGGCATTCCATAACCTCAACTTCTATTTCTTTAACTTCTGCATTACTAATCGTCTTTTCTACATTACATCTTTGTGCTATTAATCTTTTTATTGTGAAATTTTCCATACTGGATGCCTTTGCCTGTATTTCTCTTTGAATATCTTTGACTGCCTTCTTTATATTAGTTAACTTGGCTTTCTCCTTTGCATAAATATTGCACCATATTAAATCTCTCTTTCTTTCCCATGTCCATATTTCTTTTTTATATTTTTCAAATATCTCTACGTTTTGTTGTTTATATTTTCTCACTTCCTCAGATGCTCGTTTTTCCAAACAGATCAAAATGTCTTGATCTATATACTGTTTTTCAAAAATGAATGAACACAAATTTTTATTTGAAGCTTCTGACAGCTTTTCCTGTGGAAGTATTTTTCTTTCCTCTAATTTCTCTCTTAATCATTTTGTATATATTGTGTCTGGAAATTCTGGGGTTTTTACATAATAGTAACAATACATAATTTCTTTCTTATCCTCAATAGTCCACTCTATCGTCTTTATGTCTCTTCTTTAGCCAATCAAATTTTGTCGTTTTTGTGGACTGCTACTTCCTTCTACAACAGGGGGCCATCCAGCAAAGTGAGTATGATCATGTTCCTTCTTGTTTGTTGATGTACCAGATCACTGACATATTGTCCATTTAAATGGATATCACACCCTTGGGTGAAAGTAGTTTTGAAAACCTTGCAACACTATGAGGACCGCTCTCAGCTCTAAGATATTGATGTGAAGGTTGGCATCTATAGGTGATCAAATACCTTGAACCTTCTTCCCCTCGAAATGCCACTGCTCCTGCCTTAGAAGGGTAGTGTCTGTGGTCACTGTGGCCCCGGGGATCAATGGGCAAAAGAGACTTCCTTTTGTCAATGATGCAGAGGTTATCCACCATTCCACCATTTTATATGATCTAACACTTCATATTATCTCTGCAAATTTGTGTGAGGCAAATTTTGTCATGTAAGGAGGTGTAGACTCTGTGACCACTGGACTGAGAGATTCCACTGTAACACTCTCATGTGGTATCTCTTAAGTGGAACTAATTTGATTGTAGGGGCCATCAACCCTAACAGATGGAGAATCACTCTTGATTGAGGAAAGGGATGTTGACGTACCTGAGAGGTTGTTATTCATAAAGACAGTAACATGGTATCTGGAAGTTTGGCAATTTGAAGAACTGTGTTAATATGACATCCTATAAACTCTATCTGTTGCATGAGAGGCAGATGGCTTTGTGATTGATTTACTGTGATCCCTAGCCTTGGCTAGGCTTAAAATGGTCTACAGGGCAGGTAGCCTAGTACTTACCTATAAGACTTCTCTGGTGGAGCTTGTGACTAATACTGTGTTTTCTGGATTGTGTAAATAGATAGGTAGAAGGTTCAATGCTCAACATGGGAAACTGGTGTGTGGTACTGTATTCACTTCCCATGAGGAGAATGCATTTAAAAGGTTGGGAGTTGATATAATTGTTAAGGTGTTTATCTCACAAACAGAAGGCATAGGGTTTGATTCTCACTTTTGAGGGAACTCAGCTAGGCTTAAATGGCTCAGAAGGGCAATTAGCCTAGTAGTTAACTATGAACCTATAGAGCATATCCAATCATCCTTCCTCAAAAGAGGTAATATGGACTGTACCATGACCATCTGAAACTTTGTTCACCTCACAGATTGATTGAGGTGGCTGAGGACCACAGTTGACCTGAGGTCCCTTGTCATCTTCAGAATTAAAAAGAACCTGCAATAGACTCTGGATCCTAAGTGGTCTAGGGGAACCTGTTGGATGACTCTTTTTTTCTAGCAACTTTAAAACTTCTGTTGCTGCAGATTCCAATTAACTGGGTGGAACATTGGAAACCTTTAACTTCTTTTTTGGAGCGTACAAAAAGGGTATGGTGTAGCCTCTGGTGATTAGCTTGAGCACCCGGGAATCTGATAAGTTCTACCATGCTTGTGGGTTTAAGGTTAAGCATCCCCTGACTGCCTTCAGAATGCAGCAGTTGGGTAATTGCGAGTACAGATTGGGTTTCTTGGTGAAGGGACCATGAAAGCCATGATTATGCTGTCCGCCTCTGCCCCTGGAGCGATGTCCGTTTGAGTTACCTGTCCCTCTGCTTTGGCATGGTCTGACTCCTGGAATGTCTTGGTGAAAACTCTGTGATTTTCTGAACCACATCTTCTTACCATCCTTTTGATTTCTGGAATAAGACCGCTGAAGTGTAGAAGAACTGGATTCCTGTGGCAGACAGGGTCTTACTGTCCTGCTCACTCCTAGTAAGCATTTCTTTAACTTTTGGCCCAAGAGGGTAAAGCCATTAAATGGGGAATTAATAAAGGAAGCCTTGAAGCTTTCTGTGAAACTGCAGAGACACATCTAGGCATGACAATGCACAGCACTATCTGTGCCTGCAGCACTAGCTGTACCATCTATTGCATTAGAAAACAGGCACATGGCCACATAAGAAGTGTATTGTAGGGTTGACAGTTTGGTGTCCACTGTTTTATGAACATCCAGTGGTAAGTTACCTGAGAGGGACTTGGAAATCTCTTTGGTCACATCTCTCTGAAAATAAGTCATAATGTGCAAGGTAATTCATCGTTCTGTTTGTAAAAGTCACTGAAGCATAAGTCCATTTCCCAAGTCTGTCTAACACCCTCAGCTCCCTGATAGGGGATGAATAGAAGAACTCTCATTAGACAGTTCCTTTTTGTAGATGCTAGTACTAGCATAGCATCTACTGGTGGTCCTTTAGTCCAATATTTCCTGTCTACTGGTGCCACTAGACTCCTGTCAGGGTGGGTTCCACTACATCAGGGTCATTCCATGTCTTCTGTGCCACAAGGTCTTTGAAAGCATCTGTGGGGAGGATTCCATCCAGGATACAGATAAGCCTGTACCAAAAGCTTTGAGGAACACAGATTTATCTGAGGAAGGGGTTTTGGTGGACCAACCCCTCCCTTCTGCTTCATCAATTCTAGGATGTCACCAAATGTGACATCTTCTGGGTGGATCTAGGGGACCGTTCACCTTCATCCAAATCTGTGTCTTCAGTGACAGATTCAGGAGAGGAGTCTAGGTGTTGTCTGTTTCCTAGGAGCTTGTCTCTGGGGTGCCTCTGGAGACAGGTCTGTATCAGACTGGCATCTCGAGTGTAGAGTATCGTCCAAACTTATAGGCTCTTAACTGTCCCAGATGATCAGAATGAGAAGAATAAGACACAGGATCCAAAGGGAGTTGAGACAAATCCAAACTCAAGGTCAGCATCTGCCTTCTTGGTCCAGCCAAAGCCCTTTCAACAGCCTCAAAAGCTGACTCTGTTCGATCTGAGCTGAGGAAGTGTTCACCATATCCAAAGTATCAGGAATATTTCCCGGTCCAATCAAGATCAGCTCGAAGGATAACCTGAGACCCAAGCTGTTGATTGCTGACACCCCGAGAGGAAGAGACAGTTTCAACAACTTTGGAGTTGACAACACCACCGGGAACTCAGCATCAGTGCATCAGCTCTAAGACTCATCTTGTAAGAGAGTAAGGGATGTAGCCAATGCTGAAGTTCACTGAACTGTCAGATCTGACTGAGATGCATCGGAAGGGCTTGGACCCATTGGAACTAGTGCTGAAGAGTGAATTGGTATCAGAGAAAAGGGTGATGGGGTCAATGGGCCTATACCCTGAGGACTCCAAGTTGGATTTGTGTTCTTAAGAATTTCCTCATTGTATGGTTGATGTCCATTTCAGTAAGGCTTTTTTTGCATCAGGCTAACCTCCATGATGATTCTTTTTCTTCTTGCTCTATTGATAAAATTGTAGTGATATTGTTATACTGCTTCCTTAAAACTCTTTCGGCTTTTCCCGGTTAGGGGTCACCACAGTGGATCACCGGTCAGCTAATGACTGGCAGTGGATATTTACAGTGTCGATTTGACAGCCCAGCACCTAACCTTCAAAGAAGGAACACCCACACATGCACGTACATACCTGCATGTTTTTAACATTCACTCAACCGCGGGGAGGACATGCCGACTCCGCACAAAAGGCATTCCAGCCGAGAATCAAACTGGAGAACCTCTTGCTGTGAGGCAACAACAATAAACCTCTGCACCACCGCAACTACTGCTTCCTTATTTACTTTTATTTACTTCTATTGTAAAAATTTTTTTTTTTAATCCTTTTTGTTAATTCCTTATGTTTAACCTTTATTGTAATGTCTGAAGAGCTTTTTTCCCCGGGCCTCCGCTGAAAAAGGGCAATTCAGCTCAATTGGACTATCCCATCAACAAATGTAAAATAAATAAATAAATGATGCCAGCAATGAGGGCCTGGAAAAACATCTTTATTGTAACATAAGCAAATGAAACTTAGGGCTCACCAGTTCTGGTGCGAGTCTAGCTTGAGGGGAGGGAGTTCAGATTTGACTACTTTTTGGATCAGACTTTGTTAGTATTTTTCAGTGTCGGACACTTAAGGATCTCTTCTCCTCCAATTTTTTTCTTTCGATCTTTTTTCTGTAGACCTTTCTCCTTAGCCTTATCTCTTTCCTTTTCTTTTCTCTTTTTTACCACTTGGGGAAACTGAAGCTGGCCTAGTAGCAGAAGAGATTGTTAGAGAGGAAGAAGACAAAGACAAAGACACTCTCTGAGGGGTGAGCAATCCTTTTAAAATGAGTTTTTCTTTTCTGCCTTGAATAGCCCTGGACCCAAATGCTGCACAAATATCACAGTTGGCTTGAAGTTAGGCAGTACCTAAGCAATAAACACAAAGAGAGTGCAGGTCTTGAGGAGGAATTTGTGTCTACAAGCCAAGCAGTTTTTAAACCTTTGAGGTTTGTCTGACATTAGAAAAATATGTAGTAAACAATAATTAAATTCTAATACTTAACACACACTATGCTTATCTAAGAAAACAATCATGCCTATAAACCTTAACGCTAATAGGTAGCACACAACACTAACTAGAAAAAAGACACACTGAAAAAACCCAACAGCTAATCTGTTTCTAACAATTACTTTGCAACTATTCTAAGTTATCTAACACACTGAAAAAAACAACAGCTAATCTGCTTCTAACAACTACTTTACAACTATTCTAAATTATCTAAAGCTATAACCAAACAGCTATACTATCTACTAACTACACTAGGTAATCGGAAAGAGAAGGGTGAAGTTAAAAATATCTGTTTTAAGAAAAAAGGCACTTTCAATTATCGTGAAAACACAGCTCTTGGACAAATGTCTGGAATATTCAGGTGGCAAACAAGATTTATTTATTTGTGTTATTTTACATTTGTTGACCGGGATTGTCTGACTGAGATGAAGAGCCCTTTTTCTGCGAAGGCCCGGGGAGAAAAGCTCCAACATATTATACAATTTTCATTATAAATTAGCATTAAGCAGCAATGTTACAGGATTATTATTACAAGGTATTAAGTAGCAATACAATGTTGTACAGTGTCAATAATCAGGAGTATAGCATAACTAATTCAAGATGTATAAAATAAATATGTCATTAAGATGAGTATAGTTTTTGGGGTAAGTGGTTACAAAAATCCAGTTTTATCATAATGTAGTTGTAGATATTATAATGTAGCAGCAGATTTGAAGTAACTTATTGGAGAGGAGGGAATTATGGTTAGGGGAGAAGTCAGAGCCCTTGAGCCACAGTTCTAGAAGAAGGTGCTGAAGTCGGATCTAATTGAATTTGATGGGTCCACATCATTTAAGCAAATGGCCACATTATCAAATGACATTCCATTGAAAATGCAATCCATTGAACCATTCTGACTGAGATTGTGTGTTACTGTGGGATCATGTAATTTGCCATTTTCCTCACTGTAGTGTGATCTCGGAGTTGATATATCTACATATATATATATATATATATATATATATATATATATATATATATAATTTATAATTAGCGGGGGTGTGGTGGTTGGATAGACTGCATTTTCATTGCAATGCCATTCGACTATATGGCTGTTCACTAAAATGATATAGACTGGAATCCGACAACCCAAACATTGAATCAGACGAAAATAGACATCAAATTTGATGTTTTTCATATTTGCATCCATTGCTCAGAAAAACAATTTAAGGGCATATGTTCACAAATGGCAATAAATTTATTACACAATTGTATGTTGAGCAATTTTATACTTGCAGTACCTTGTCTTTTTTGTTTTTAAGTTATTCATCCTAGTTAAAAATGTGGAACATGACAATGACTTTGTACATCTTTTTTCTTTGTCAGCAAAAAATATTATATGCATGACACATAACTCATTTTATAGACTTTTCTATGCTGAGTAATATTTATACCTTCTTCTTCTTCTTCTTTTGGCTTTTTCCCGGTTAGGGGTCGCCACAGCGGATCACCTGTCCGCTCATGATTGGCAGTGGAGTTTTACGGTGCCGAGGTGCCCAACCTTCCACAGAAGGCACACGCACTCACACACTCACACCTAGGGCCAATTTGGAGTGTCCAATCCACCTACAGCATGACTTTGGGATGTGGGAGGAAACCTGAGCACCCGAAGGAAACCCACGTGACCACAGTGAGGACATGCGGACTCCACACAGAAGGTACCCCAGCCGAGAATCGAACTGGAGGACCTCTTGCTGTGAGGCAGCAAAGCAACATTTATACCTAAAATGCCCTATTATATTGTTTTGTTTTAAATTAGCTTATCTTTGTCTGTAAACATAAAAAGCAGTTGCATTTTCTTATTTTCTTTGTCAAACTATCTGTACATTATATCTACTAAGAAAAATGCAGTCATTTTAAATTTTTGTGATGAATAACACAATGTCTACAGTGCAAATACAGCTGTCTGACTTTGAATATGATGAGAACTGTTGACATACATTAAAATATTTAAATGAATTCTAGAACTTTGAAATGCTGGCAAACTGGAATTTTGTTAGTAATAATGCTGACAGAATAATAATTTTAGTGATGATGCTATTATAGAAGCAATATTTATTTATTTATTTGTATTTGTTTTCCAGGGCACAGCACTGATCTCGATAAACCTTTTTCAGACTCAGCCTTGGAGTGGTGCCTGGTTAAGTGACTTGCTCAAAATCATATAGTTAGGTAATGGAGGATGAGAGAATCAAACCTTACACCTCTGGAGTACAGGAGACAGCTTATTAATAGCTCCTTAATCCTCTAAGTGAACTGCCAAACACATATACAAAACATATTGTACTCTTCTTCACATACGTGATTTGATTAAACCCTTTTATCTTACTGCATGAAAATATAACGGCAGACCCCTATATAAAGGGTGTGATAGAAATGTGTATCTAATGCATTGTATATATATTTTTGTTTAAGCACATTCTTGGTGTGTCATCAAAAATGTATGTACATTCTAACTATATAAGCACAGATTTAGTTATATCTTTGATTTGTCATCATCACAACACATTACACATGCAAAACACACATGCACACTCTCATGGGTTTATAGGTTTTCTCTCCCTCTCCTAAAGCACTCTAGCCCACCTAAAACAGCCCAGGCAAATCTATGACTAGTTTAAAAGCAAAAAAAAATTTTAAAAATGAACCTCATTTGCCATGCACTTCATTGAAAAGTAATTCCATATACTGCACTCACAAAATACACACTCAGGCTGCCCATCCAAAGATTACCACCACCTAAAAGGCCTAAAAACTATAGTTACTGAAAAAAAAACATAGAAGAATAAAAATAAAACGCTGATGATAGCTAGCCAATTGTTAAATAGCATTAATGATAAGATAAACCAAAAATAATGTAAACCAAAATTAAATTAACTAAAGAAACTAAAATAAAAACAAATCTTAACATTATTTCATAACATTACTAAACTACCTAAAAATTAAGTAATACTACAAGAAAAAAGAACAAAAAAAACCTCACAACTGGAGTAAGAAACCACTGCATTAGATTTTTATTTCCTACTATGCCAAATACCAGATTAGAAAACACAAAACTTTTTACTAGAATCTCACAAATAAACCCTCTAATCTAAAATCAACTATCATTCAGGAACACTTCTTAAATGATCACTGTCCAGTTCTCACTAATTTATTTTGGAAAAAAAGTCTTCTACATCACTACTTTTATTTGGAAAATTCCACAGAGGTCATCAGATATTGATGTCAAGTTTGGGCTACAGAAAATACCTTATCTGTCATAACACACACACACACACACACACACACACACACACACACACACACACACACACACACACACACACACCTTAAATAAGTAGAACTGTGCTAATGACATGCCACATATATTTTGCTCAATATCCTTTTTCCATTCTAAGACTTATATTCCCCCTGTGATG